>NC_084825.1:47959710-48164802 GCF_958449725.1 Rosa rugosa
GGTTCTTTTTAGTTTTTACGTAATGTAGTTGTCCTCATTATTAGAAATTGTGATGATCATATGATTCATATCTTCACGAATCACTGAAGAAAATTTGTAGGGTGATCACTTCGAATCTAGTAAAGATTCGAAGTGATTAGAGGATAGGAGAGAAGAGAAGCCGATAGAAGTGTCTTTGGTACCATGTACTAATGTGATTATGTCGGGTTTTGAGATTTTATGATTGTTTGTGTTGCAGGCTAGGGGATTGAAGAAGCATTTGAAGAGGCTCAATGCCCCAAAGCATTGGATGCTTGACAAACTTGGTGGCGCATTTGTAAGTTGGAAACCTTATTTTTGGTTTCCTTTTTCAATTGGCGCTTGTGCACTGTCCTCATTTTTATATCCGACGGTTGACTTTGTTAGTTTTATTTTTATTGTTTTTCCTTAGGCACCTAAGCCCTCATCTGGACCTCACAAGGCCAGGGAATGCCTGCCGTTGATCATTATCTTGCGAAACCGGTTGAAATATGCTCTCACTTACCGTGAAGTCATTTCCATTTTGATGCAACGACATGTTCTGGTTGATGGGAAGGTTAGGACTGACAAAAACCTATCCTTCAGGTTTCATGGGTATGCTCCAATCTTCTAATTCAAGCCGTTTTTTTCTTTGCTAGGCCTTATTGTGTTTGATTATCAATATGATTTGTTTTAATTGTATGTGAAAATTGTTCTCGATCTCCTCTTTTAAGAACCTATATTTTCCCAGCTGATAGTTGTTGTGAAAGGAACATTAACTTTTGGAGTTAGTTTTAGTGACTTGATTGATACTGCCATCATGTTTCTAATGTAAATCGGCGTGCTTATGTTTCTTTATAACAGCATTCAACTGCTTTTGGTGTCAATATGTTCAGTAGATGTGTTAAATTTGTAAAATGGCTTTGGCAAGTTAGTTTCATGACCATGGAATTTTGGATCCGTGGGTTAGTTTCTTAGATTTTATTGGGTATAGACATGTGATGGTTTTCTGTTAATTGTTATTTTCTTTTCAGATGTTATATCAATCCCGAAAACAAATGAGAATTTCCGTCTCCTTTACGACACAAAGGGTCGGTTCCGCCTCCACTCAATCAGGGATGAAGAGTCAAAGGTATCATCTCTTGATCTGTTTTATTTATTTCTTTTGAGGTACATCACTTCAACAACAACTGCAACTTAAAGAAAAAGAACTGCACTCGTATCAAATTTTTTTTTTTGGCCACTCGATTCACAGTTAGTTCAATTTCTAATCCTACCTGCATGATGCATGTGAAAATCTTAAAGTTAGGTGGAGACAATATGTACATGGAGTGAAATAAACAGGCTATTGGCCCGATTTCACTCCATGTACATATTTTCTTCACCTTAGTGACTTGATTGATACTGCCATCATGTTTCTAATGTAAATCGGGGTACTCTGATGAAGAAGAAAATATGTACATGGAGTGAAATAAACAGGCTATTGGCCCAAAAAAAAAAAAAACAGTACCCTAAGGTGGTTAAATGTAGGAACTATTAAATTTTGTGAACTTTTATATATCTGGACATTGATTCTGATATCTTGAGAATGTTTTCCTGTTTTGCAGTTTAAACTGTGCAAAGTCCGCTCTGTACAGTTTGGGCAAAAGAATATCCCCTACATTAACACCTATGATGGGCGTACAATCCGCTACCCTGACCCTCTCATCAAGGCCAATGACACCATCAAGCTTGACCTAGAGACCAACAAGATCACCGACTTCATTAAGTTTGATGTTGGGAATGTGGTCATGGTTACTGGTGGAAGAAACAGGGGGCGTGTTGGTGTAATCAAGAACAGGGAGAAACACAAGGGAAGTTTTGAGACCATCCACGTCCAGGACGCAACTGGTCATGAGTTTGCAACCCGTTTGGCAAATGTGTTCACCATTGGCAAGGGAACAAAGCCATGGGTGAGTCTGCCCAAGGGAAGAGGTATTAAGCTCTCAATCATCGAGGAGGCCAGAAAGAGGCAAGCAGCTCAACAAGCATCTGCCGCATAAGCAATTATGAGTAGTTTCAAATTTTGATGCGCTTGTGCAGCATTGTTTTACAAAGTTGCACCTGGAACCATTAGTTCTGAACTTGTGCTTAAATTTATCCAGCTTGTTTTGCTTGTGACGAGGTGATTTTGAGAGTCAGATTATGGATCTTAATTTTTGTTATCTTAATGTTGCATTGGCCATTATTGTGGACCAATTTCTTAAATAATCTGCTTCTCTTACCTAACTTTATGTTTTTCATCGCTCAATGAGACTTGCAAAACCTGTTAAATGTCGTTCTCTGCCTTTTATCGAACGTTCCGTGGATCTTTTAGTGGTAGTCGGCAACTCGGCATAACAGAAAACCAAGGATGAACTAGATCAGATCAAAATAAGGATGAACTAGAGTACTGAGTTATAGATCAGAACTAAGAACTGGAAGATGAATACAACTGCAACAGTTTCCCAGAGAATACCTCGATCGGTACACGATTTTCTAGAGAGAACTCATAGAAGGAAGAAGTGATAAAAGATGTATGCTTCTCTCCTTGCCTCCTTGGTCAATAAACACGTACCATTGATATTTCATGTTTGATTGGGCCTCGTTTAAATCCTGCAGAGCCCAACCCATGCTCATGCAGGCGGCAAAACTCAACAGAAATACGTGTTGCCGTAACTATAAAACCAACCAACAATGTTGCACAGTTTCTGCAACACAAATGGGACTAGAGTTTTGGATGTTCATCTTCTTTCAGCTGCTGAAGCAACAGAGTTGAAGACCGGGGCAAAGCATCCAAGTGCACACAGGGCTCGGTCAACACACTAATACAATACACCTAGGTGCCTTTCTTTGATACAATATGGCAAGACGTACAATTTTCTTTGATGGCAAGAAGAAGAGGCCTTGCAATTTTCTTCGATCAGGGTTTTGGCAAGATGTTTAGGGTTTAGAGAGCTTTTTCTATTTACCAATATATGAGAACAAATGCCAACTTCCATCAGAAAATAAGAACAAACAGTAAAGGAGAAAGCATTGAATAAAGGAACCATAATTAGTTCATATGGTGAGAACTTGAGTTAACTTTTTCCCCATGTACCCTCATCTCTTAAACTACCAGAAGGGTTAAACGGTCTAAATCTCTAAACAGAAAACTTGAACCACCAACAGAAAAGACAGCTTCAGACTCGTAACCACGAACAAAAGATGATGACAATGAGTTCATTATGCAGCAACCTCATCATGTAACAGCATCTGATCGAAGTGCCAAGTCCCTGAGATACACAGCGAAGCAGACACAGTTTAAAGAGAAGATTAATTAGCTAAAAATAAATAAAATGGATGGACTAAAGTGAAGTACAAATAGAAAAATTTATAAAAGGATGGCAAAAACCCTAAACTAAGATTCATAAAGATAAGAATGAAACTGTATTGCGGGTGCCTACCATGTCCTTTGCCAACCCTCCTGAGTTGAGCAACATATTCTGAGATCTTCTTGATTGCCTCCACCTAGAAAGGTAAAAGTAGGAGATAATTAACATCACGGTACAATAGCCCTATAAAGATTTACTCGTGATCAACAAAAAAACTAAGAAAGGCATCAGGAATCACCTGCTCAGCCAAAAACTCGCTTTCAACAAAATCAGCTAGTTGCACATCTTTGGTCTTGTCAGCAACCTGTTAGTCCGCCGGTCAAAGATAAAACCTGTTAAAACACAGCATAAAAGTATCTGATCTTCTAACAACCTATCACTGTAGCATGCATTTTAATTCATCACATTTCAAATGATGCCATCGGTGACTAAATATCTACTAGTTATACTAATCATCAGTTAAACCATATCAACTACAAGCTAAGCAATATATAGAATAGATGCCTTACATGGTGCAAGTGAAGCAGCTTTTCATTTGTCAGTTTCTCCAGAGACAATGCAAGCTCCATTGCTACATCAAAATGAAGGAAATAATTAAGGCTCACGAAAAAGCAATAAACATACTATGCTACAGTAAACTCTTGAACATGGTCAATACCAGTAAATCATGTGGCAAACCAGGTCTATAGGCAAAGCCATTCTCTTATTTTTCTTTATCTATAATCCAAGCACCCATTGAGTTGACACTCTATACACCCTATCTATTGCTAAGCAGGTACCCAACGTTTTCTTAAAACCCATATATATCAGATATGAGAACATTTAAAAATCTTGTGCATTGTTGAAACACCAGAATTACAAAAGTGAAGCCCAATATAACTCACCATATAGAGCATCTCCTTTCTCAGCATGATCGAACTCTGAGAGAGGCATCAGTATTGATTGCAATTTCACTCTTCCACCACGCTTATTCTGAGAGTTGCCAAAAGTTAAAATTCAATTCAACAAATGAGAAATTGAACTTGAAGCTTACAGAACATTCAAAAACATATAGGACGATAGACTACTAGATAAATACCTGGTATTCCATCAATTTCTCAGCATGCCCCCTCTCCTCCTCACTTGATTCCTTGAAAAACCTGCATGCAACAAAACAATCAACATTGAACTCATGGTAAAAGAAAATGCTAAAAAAAAGTTCAGAGAGTTTCAAAGAATTTATACTTGGCAAGACCCCTGAGTGCGACATTGTCCCTGTCGAAGTAGGCATACATGGCATGGTACACATAGGATACGTTGTACTCCACACTAACATTCCACCAAAAAAAAAAAAAAAAAAAAATCAAATTGTCAGCGAAACAGAGCACAGACACAAATTTCAAATTTCATATAGACGCCGAATTTAATTACATTTAAACTTGTTAATGAAAAACCGAACAAGGCCCCAATTGCATTGCATGATTGCATCCATACACCAATACACACATGATTCAATTAAAATTATAGTGAAATGATCCACAGATAATGAAAAACACTATAATTCGAGACCCCTCACCAACGATAAAGACACATATTCATTTCTCACAAATATAGAAACACGTTAGGCAAGGATAAGCAAAACTCACTTGATCTGCTCGTTAATGGCAGCCTCACTCTCCTCACTGTACTTCTGGCGAGCCAGAGAGATTTGAGGGAGCATAGGGACGAGATCAAGCTCCTTCTTCACCTCCTCAAACGGCTCGAAAACCACACCGGTAAGCGGCCGGCTGTTCGAACTCTTCGAGGCCGCACAGACCACGGCCCCGCCGTCATTTCTCGCCGGCGATGACCGCAGACTCGAAAACAGAGACGTGGACGAGTTCAGAGGAGCGGCGGAGTAGGAAATCGAAGAAGACGACAATTGAGCGGAGGAAAACAAGCTCTCGCCGAGACTGAGCAACTGAGACGCGGAGGCCGGAGAAGCTTTGAGAAGCATGGTGGTGATTAGGGTTTGTCGAGGGATTCAGAGGTTGAAGAAGAGAGGTGTGTATGGTTGCGGAGGATGAGGATTTGAGATGTTCTAGAGAAATGGGGACTGGCTTATATGGGCGGGTGAGGAGTGTAGTGGCCTTCGGATGTGAAGCACGTGGACGGTGGAGATTGAGTGGAGGGACTAAGGCGCGTGGCGGGCATGTGGCTGAGCTCGGATTCCAATGGAAATATCTTGATTTGGGTCGTTTTTGGGTCCATTTTGCGTTGAAGGATATAGGAAATTACGGATTTGCCTTTTTTTGTGGCCAAGAGAAAGTGAGAGATCTTTATACTATTTTGGGCTTTTCGATAATTTATGGAGAGTTCAATTCTGGGCAGGAGCCTCTAGTGGAAATCATTTTGACTCCTTGCTCTAATCGGGGATAAACTGATAAACATTATCAACTGCATATTTGAAATTAATTGGATAGAAGTTATGATCATTTAAGATTAATCCTCTTAAAACTTGTATAACCATAAACAGACAATGTGTAACTAGTAATTAAAATTTGGAAATGACTTTTACGTCGGAGGTGAAGTAGGTAAAAGAACATGACAGATACTTGGGATTGCCCATGAGAGTTGGGAAATCAAAGACTGCTATCTCTGAGTACGTAAAAGAGAAACTCACCAATAAGTTATTAGTCTCTCGGTTGGAAAGCAAAAATCCTAAGTTATGCAGGTAAAAAACTTTGATATAGGCAGTTGCATAAACTTTGCCTTTATATGCTATGAATTATTATTTATTACCCAAAGGTTTATGTGATGACATTTATCAACTGTGTGCTTCATTCTTTTGGGGTGATACAAATAGATTCAATTGAAAAGTTGGGAGAAACTTTACCTTACAAAGTTGGAAGGTGGAATGAGTTTTAAAATATTTATGCTTATAATCTAGCAATGCTTGCCAAGTAAGGGTGGAGGCTTGTTTCTAACCCTAACTCATTAATTGCTAGATTATATCAAGCTCAATATCACTCTCATTGCTCATTTTGGGAAGCAAAAGTAGGAGACTCTTCATCTTTTTTTTTTTTTCAAGGACTATTCTGAATGGAAGACCGGTTTTAAAAGCTAGAGTTCAATGGCGCATTGGTGATGTCACACATGTAAGCATTTGGAATGATAATTAGATTCCTAACTGCCAATAATTTTTAGTTCAAAAGCCGGCCTGTTGAGTACATCTTTGAATATGTCTCGGACCTCATTGATTCGAGTACTAGACAGTGGATACTTGCTGCCATTCATACCATCTTCAGTCCTGAAGTTGCTCAACAAATTCCATGTATCCCTCTCAGTAGAAGAACCATAAAAGGATAAACTGTGTTGGAGCTTTGAAAAGAAAGGTTATTATTCTGTTAAGTCAGCCTATTGGATTGTTAGGACAAATATGCCTGAGAATGCACTTGTATCTACTTCTCATGGTGATCCTTTCAGAGAACTATGGAGGATAGCGTGGAAGGCAAAGGTGCCAGGTAAAGTTCAAATTTGTATTTGGACAGCTTGCAGTGATCTTTTATGCTAGGGCAAAGCTTCGTACAAAGGGTTATATTGGAGGCCTAAATTGCCTTTTATGTCCCTATCTTTATGAAGATATTGCTCACATGTTGTGGAAGTGTCCCATTGCTTCTACTTGGACAATGTTTTATGTGAGAATATCATCTTTTTTCTTCTTTTTTTTTCATATGAACGCGATAGAACATCAACTTGTTTTGTTCGTTCTATCAAATCCTAATCTAATTTATTTGAGCATTATCAAACACATTATCCTACCTTAATTTCTTTAGCATATTTAGTTTTCTCACCATCTACTTAAACTATTTAATTTTCTTTTTAAATGAAAACTATTTTTAAGTTCTTTGAGGTATATCAAGGTGTTTAGCAATGTTTTTTTTTTCCTATATTCTCGAGTATTGATTAATGATGATATTATTAATTACAATTAAGAGATATATTCTAAACGTTATATTACAATAAGCATCGAAGATGACGTACCGAACACTAACAAAACAAAAGGCTCCACTAATTCAAAATATTAACATTTTGTCCTAACAGAAGTCTGTTGTAAATGTTCACCTACAAAACGATGAGAGGAAAACCTAGAAAAGGAGGTTTAGGTAATTGAACTGCTCAAAGTCTCCAAAGATAATCAAATGAACCAAATATGGGCCAACTGGCCAAGACAGGTAAGTTTTGTCTTCAAGTAACCCTCATCCATCTCAGAGACTACATGCATGGAATCTTTTCGGGTGCAAGTGGGGGTTTCTTTTACTAAAGGGAAATACACATTGGGTGGTGAATGTTAAAAGTTACTTTTTTAAAGCCACCAAGAGGTTTAGTAGTAACTTTATCCCTCGATTATATGATTGCTCGAGTAAGCTATTCCCTTTCCTAGATGAAAAAAAAAAAAAAAAAAAAAAGATAACATAAAACAAGGCTATTAGCTATGAAGCACCAAAAGTGTCATATATAATTATATAGTCCAGGTCACTAAACTACGACTGTACTATAGTGATGGCTTTGTATTATTCTTGCAAATTTAGTGTGGAACTGATATTATCCAATAGCTTTGAGTACAAACATAAATGATTAAATGCCTTATTGCCAAAACCCCGCTCAAAGAGTTACTTACAAGCATATCATTTTGAAGACTTTCAACGAGCAAATGAGACTCAGCCTCTAACCAATTCAAGTAATACGCGCATCTTTTTGTAACTCGAATTGCCCAAATAAGGTGATACCTACCATATTAATATTCACTGTATGTGGGATATCAAATTAACTGGCTCTATCATAAACATATAATACGAGTGTAGGCATTGGGCCATTGGGTATGTAGGCAAAGGGGGTCGAGTGAACCACATGATTTTTGTTTCTTTTTACTTTTTCAAAAGACAATTTGAGTTTTGCCTCCATGTTTATGTTTTTCGTAAGACATAAAATTAAAGAGAACAAATTTGACCCTACGATCAATGAAATTAAAGGGAAGTAATGGCAGCAGTAAATGCGACTGTTAATGTAGCCGTAAATGTGATGATTAATGCCACATTCAGTGTGGCAATCATGGCCGCCAATAAGTGACGGTTACTGTAGGAGTAAGTGCGGCCTTAATGGTGACTTGCTACCCAAGTTATTGGTAACTTGTCGTGCAAGTTTACTTGCAGCCTAAGCCGTAAGTCGCCTATAAATAGGGACGAAACGACCAGGTATGGCATCGAACTCTAGTTGAGACTTCTATACTGACTTCGGCATCAGAGAGTCTTTTGCAGGTATCCCCCCCCCCCTCTCTTGTTTCGCACCGACGGCGAAGAGGAGTCTCCGCTTCCTCGTCAAAGCCAAGAAGCGGAGAGAAGCCACAGAGGGAGCTTATGTAGGGAGACTATAGAGAGAGGTTTCGGAGCTGTGAGAGATTACGAAGAGAGGCTATGGAGGGAGACTACGGAGGGAGACTACAGAGGGAGGTGACGGAGAGAGGTTACAGAGCGAAAAGGAATCACGGAGCGGTGACAAGTTACGAAGCCAAGGGTAGTCTTTGTAAGATCAAATATGGACATAACACATATCATCATAAAGTAATTGATGATTAGCTTAATATCAATCCTAGTTTAACATGGATACAAACAGTAAATCAATACTAGTGACTTAATGAAGTAGTGTATCAATTCATTAAGGATAGTAATCCATTGCTTAGTCGACAAGAAAGGCTACAAGTTGTGATACATTAGGAATCTAATAGTGAAACCTAAACCGACAAGGAATGCTTTAATGGGAAGCTTCTTGAGGTTTAAGTCTCATATATATACAGATGAATTGGTCCCTGATTACTACCACGACTATTGCATAAGTTCTGTCCATTGAGAAGCAAGTTGGCAAGTAACAGAAGACCACATTCAGTGATCGAGTTAAGCAGTTGCATAAGATGGAATCCATGCATGTTATTGCTGAAGGTAAGCCTTAATCCTTTTATGATTGTTGTGCATATGTTGTGAGCATGTAAGTATGGTTTTTACAATTGGTATCAGAGCATAGGCTCACAAATATGAAAAATCGTTTTAGGGTTTTGCAAAACGAACATAAAATTTTTAAGGGTTTTTTGCTTTACGGGTCAAGTAACTGATCAGGTTACTGACCGAGTCACTGGTCATGTAACTGATCAGGTACCTGACCAAGTAAGTAACTGACCAAATAACTGGTCAGGTACTTGATCAAGGTAAGTTACTTAAGTCGACTGCTGCATCTGGTTAATTATAAAATTCACGCTTCCGCTATGATTTTTTAGTAGCAAATTGGGGAAAAAGCAAAAACAGGTTTTTCTGTGAAAATTGTTTTCGATTCATAGCATGATAATTAAGTTTTGATTGTGCCCAAGAACCCTAGTTGCATTCCGGGCGTGCGTTAGGCTAGAGTAGATGGTGACCGGATGAAATTTACAATTTCTTGATTGTTCTGTGGTTTCTTGGAATCGAATCAATTTTGGTTATGCTTGAATATGCATGTTGAATTGATTGATGATATGGTATTGTATCTGTGATTGTGTAAAATTGTATGAAGAACAGAAATCTCCCAGATTTTGTTTACACGTTAAAGTTGACAGATACAAGAGCTTAATTTTCTTACAAGGATGAATCTGGATAGAATGTAAAGTAAAAGAGCTCATATGTTTTGTGGTTTTCTGTTGGCATAAGTGATTATGATGCACAAAGCATCCTTCATTGATGTTGGCAGAAAACATTGATCAGGTACGTGTAACTGGTCAAGTAACTGACCAAGCAACTGACCAAGTAACTGTACCTGATCGAGTAACAAAACTGAAATTGTGTTTTGTGTTTTAAAACTATGCTTCAGTTTTATCTTCCAAAGAAGTGGTTAAGTATGGTTTTAGAATACAAAACAGCAGTATGCATGCTTGATGAAAATAAATACGGATACTTAGAAATTTTTCTTCTGTCTAAAGATGTGGATAAATTTCTTTGGATAACTTGTTTTCATTGAACATGGCATATTGATAAAGAACTCCATGATATTAAGTTTCTGCTCAAAAGTGATGCTTAATATTGTTTTTGTTATGGACTGACATGAATGCAAGTATGGTTGTTTAGGTTTTCTGTATGTTCTTGTTTTGGTTACTTAAAGCTAAATAAAACACAGAAAACTTAAACATATTTTCTTTACAAACTGAGAACTCACTCGAATTTTTGTTTTGCTCCTTAGGTAACTCTTACATGAACTTGAACAGTGTCTTGATGTTAACTGGAACCAACTATAGAGCTTGGCTAGACTCTGTGGAAAATTATATGGGAATGCATGAGAACATAGACTACTGCTTTACTGAGAATAAGCCTGAAGAGTTAAATGAAAAGAGCACCAAGAAAGATACTGACCTTTACAAGAAGTGGCATAGATCCAATAGAATGGCTAAGAACCTCATTAGAACATCTATGTCTAAGACTGTCAGGGGAAGTATAGAAGAGCCTGAGCTAGCATCAGATTTTCTGGAACTCATAGGTGCTAAGTTTAAAGAAAGTGAAAAAGCAGAAGCAGCTAGGCTAACCAAGGAGTTTCATGATCTAAAGTACATGGGTTCAGGGGGAGTTAGAGAGCATATTATGAAGATGATCAATATAAATGGCAGACTCAGAGAGCTCTTGATGGGGGTTAGGGATGAGCAGGTAGTGCATTATGCACTACATTCCTTGCCTAACAGTTTTAGTCATCTTAGGACCAGTTACAACTCTCAAAAGGGAAACTGGACTCTAGATGAACTTATATCCATCTGTGTGGATGAGGAATCTAGGATCAAGGAAGAAAAGGAACCTGCTACAACCATTAACCTTATTGAGAAGCCTAAAAGGAAAAAGCCCCAGAATAAGCTCAAGCCTACCAAAGCCATAACTAAGAGTTCAATAGCTGCAGTGGCCAAGGAAAACAGGTCATTCAGGTTCAAGTGCTACTTTTGCAAAAGAGTAGGACACATGAAAAAGGACTGCACTGGCTATAAGAACTGGTTAGCCAAAAAGGGTAAGATTTTTTCTAATACAGTTTTTTCCTTAGAAATTAATCTTATAAATGTTGAACCACAGTCCTGGTGGATAGATTCAGGCTCACCTATTCATATTACTAATTCTTTGCAGGGATTCATAAGGAGGAGAATCCCAAAAAGTGATGAAGTGAACCTGTGTGTAGGCAATGGCATGAGAGTGGCAGTCAAGGCTATTGGAACCTTAAAGCTCGATTTAGGATTAGGAAAATTGTTAGTTCTGGACAATGTTTTTTATGTACCTTCCATGAGAAGGAATTTGGTTTCAGTTTCTCTTTTAGTAAAATCTGGTTGTAGACTTGTTATGGATAGTAATGGAATTCTTATTTCTAAAAATTCTGTTCAAATTGGTTCTGGTGTTATTATGAATGATTATTTACAGTTAAATTGTTCCATGGCTCAACAAGAAATTTTACTTGTTGAAAATAACACCAACAGTACTAGCACTTTAACAGGTGTTAAAAGAACCAAACTAAATGAAAAGTCTGCATTTTTATGGCATAGAAGACTCGGCCATGTTTCAAAAGAGAGACTGAAAATTTTGGTAAAAAACAACATCCTAAATGAACTTGATTTTTCTGATCTAACAGACTGTGTTGAATGCTTTAAGGGAAAAATAACTAATACTAGAAAGAAGACTGCATATAGAAGCCAAAATTTATTAGAACTCATACACACTGATATATGTGGGCCATTTAGGCATCAAACTATCTGTGGGAATGTGTATTTTATCACATAATTCATTGATGACTTTTCTAGATACAGTTATATTTATCTACTTTCAGAAAAGGCACAAGCATTGAAAGCCTTTCAAATCTTTAAGTCTGAGGTAGAAAATCAACTAGAAAGGAAAATCAAAACAGTAAGATCAGATAGAGGGGGTGAGTTCTATGGCAAGTACACTGAATCCGGCCAACAAAAGGGTCCATTTGCCTTGTTTTTGCAAGACAATGGAATTAAAGCTCAATATACAACACCCTATAACCCACAACAGAATGGTGTTGCAGAGAGAAAGAATAGGACTCTTTTGAATATGGTTAGATGCATGATGTGTACAACTGGTTTGCCAAAATTTTTGTGGGGTGAGGCTTTAAAAACTGCAAATTATATTTGCAACAGAACACCTAGCAAAGCTATAGAAAAGACTGCTTTTGAGCTTTGGTGTGGCAGGAAACCTAGTCTTCACCACTGCCATGTTTGGGGATGTCATTCAGAAGCTAGGATTTATAATCCAAGCTTGAATAAACTTGATCCTAAGACAGTTAGTTGCTATTTTATAGGTTATCCAGATAAATCTAAAGGCTATAAATTATATTCTGCTCATCATTCACCTAGAATTTTTGAAACACATCAAGTAAAGTTTCTAAGTGAAAAAGTTCACAATACAAACCTTGAGGATTTAACCTCAGATTTTGAGGAAATTGTGTCGGATGAGAATATAAGTGTTGTATTGCCTTTAGAACAAGATGTAACTGATCGAGTCACTGGTCGAGTAACTGACCACGTAACTGTCCCTGATCAAGTAACTGGTCATGTCACTGACCATGTAACTGCCCAAGTAACTGTACCTGGTCTTGTAACTGGTCAAGTACCTGTCACTGGTTAAGTCACTGACCAAGTAACTGTCGCTGGACAAGTAACTGACCATGTCACTGGTCAAGTACCTAACCAAGTAACTGTCACTGGTCATGTAACTGACCCAGTAACTGATCAAGTCCCTGTCAACCCTCAGCTTAGAAGATCACAGAGAGCAAGAAAACCAACTTATGGGGGGGAAGAGAGTGACTACATTGTTTATCTGCAAGAAGCAGAAATTGAAATGGACTGTGCAGAGGACAATGATCCAACTACATTTAACCAGGCTATTGAAAGTAATGAATCTCACCAATGGCAGCTAGCAATGGAAGCAGAAATTGATTCCATGAGCCAAAATGCAGTTTGAGAATTAGTTGAACCTGACCCTAAACAGAAACCTATAGGTTGTAAATGGGTTTTCAAAACCAAAAGAGATGCAAATGGCAATGTAGAGAGACATAAAGCAAGATTAGTTGCCAAGGGTTTAACACAGAAGGAGGGCATTGATTTTACTGAGACTTTTTCTCCAGTTTCTACAAAAGACTCGTTTAGGATAATCATGGCTTTAGTAGCTCATTTTGATATGGAGCTGCACCAAATGGATGTTAAAACAGCCTTCTTGAATGGTGAACTAGATGAAGTGATTTATATGAGGCAGCCAGAAGGTTTTGTGCAAGCTGGAAGTGAAAACTTAGTATGCAGGTTAAGAAAATCAATTTATGGCCTAAAACAAGCTTCTAGACAGTGGTACAAGAAATTTGATTCTGTGATTTCTACTTTTGGATTTACAGAGAATCTTGTTGATGAGTGTGTTTACTTGAAGACAATTGGGAACAATTTTATTTTCCTAGTACTCTATGTCGATGATATACTTTTGGCTAGCAGTAATTTTAAACTGCTTAAAGACACCAAGAGCTTTCTGTCAAAGAATTTTGACATGAAAGACTTAGGAGAAGCATCCTATGTACTAGGCATTGAGATTAAAAGAGATAGAGCACAGAGACTACTTGGTTTGTCTCAACAGAATTATATCACCAAAGTTTTGAAGAGATTTGGTATGGAGAAGTGTGCAGCTGGAGAAGTCCCCATGTTCAAGGGTGATAAACTAACCAAGAAGCAAAGTTCCAAAAGTGATGTTGAGAAAGAAAATATGGAGTCAAAGCCTTATGCTAGACTTGTAGGAAGTCTCATGTATGCACAAGTCTGCACTAGGCCAGACTTGTCTTTTGCAGTAGGGATTTTATCGAGATTCCAGTCTAATCCAGGCCATGAACATTGGGTAGCTGGGAAGAAAGTGTTGAGGTACCTGCAGAAAACAAAGAATTACATGCTAGTTTATAGGCAAGTGGAGGATCTGAAACTCGTTGGATTTTCAGATTCTGATTTCGCAGGGAACTATCCAGACTCCAAGAAGTCAACTTGTGGATATGTGTACATGCTAGCAGGAGGTGCAGTTGTTTGGAAAACCATGAAGCAAACTCTAGTTTCAACCTCCACCATGCAAGCTGAATTTATTGCAGTATATGAAACTGTGTGTGAAGGACTTTGGATCAGGAATTTCTTGATGCAGACCAAAGTGTTAAGTCACATTGTGGCAGGCACACTTGTGATTTATTGTGATAATGAAGCAGCTGTTTTCTTTAGCAAGAACAGTAAAAGATCAAATAATTCTAAACACATTGATTTAAAGTATTACAGTGTTAGAGAAAGGGTTAAGCATGGTGAGATAGCTGTTTTGAGCATTGACACGAATTCACAGCTAACAGACCCCTTCACCAAGGCCTTGTCAGTAGCAGCATTCCAGAAACATACAGCCAGCATTGGAGTTTTAGCTAATCTAGATGCTTAGGTTCAGTAGAGAGTTAATCCAGTTGGAGCAATTTAAATTTCTAAGGTTTTTGAGTTCTTGTATTTTTTAGTTGTGATCTTTTGACTTTATTTATCACAACTTATTTGTAATGACAGATTTTATTATTAATAAATTTTGAGGTATTTTCAGATTTTGGTTATTGCTGCAGTTTTTTGTTGAATGTTCTGAAAATTATAGATTTTGTGTTTAAAGTTATACTTGCTATCAGATGGCTTAAATCATGTGAAGCATGATGATAAGGTTCAAGCAATATTTTTAAGCCATCAGTGTTCAGTGAATTTGCTTGAGTTTCTGGTTTTAGAAACATAAAGTAGGACCTAATATATGTTTACTTGTTGATACACATTAACATATATTGTATCACTTCTGGTTGAACATATGTGGATTGCAGAAGCTTGTGTTAGTGGTTTTGAAACTCTGCATTTTTGTTAAAATGTATACTGTTTCTTGCTCTACATAAGTAACTGTGATCTGACCATGTTGGAATGGATTTTCGATTTGAGTTTGTATCTGGCGCACACTTCAGTAAGTTAAGTAGGTTTTGATGTTCTCTGGTGCAAATCATCGAGCATGATATGTGTGAGTCCAAGGGGGAGATTGTAAGATCAAATATGGACATAACACATATCATCATAAAGTAATTGATGATTAGCTTAATATCAATCCTAGTTTAACATGGATACAAACAGTAAATCAATACTAGTGACTTAATGAAGTAGTGTATCAATTCATTAAGGATAGTAATCCATTGCTTAGTCGACAAGAAAGGCTACAAGTTGTGATACATTAGGAATCTAATAGTGAAACCTAAACCGACAAGGAATGCTTTAATGGGAAGCTTCTTGAGGTTTAAGTCTCATATATATACAGATGAATTGGTCCCTGATTACTACCACGACTATTGCATAAGTTCTGTCCATTGAGAAGCAAGTTGGTAAGTAACAGAAGACCACATTCAGTGATCGAGTTAAGCAGTTGCATAAGATGGAATCCATGCATGTTATTGCTGAAGGTAAGCCTTAATCCTTTTATGATTGTTGTGCATATGTTGTGAGCATGTAAGTATGGTTTTTACAGTCTTCGCTTCGTCAACATCAGGTCAACGACAAATAGAAGCTTCTCGATTGTCCCCGGTTCAGCTTCCACTCTAGTCCGCATTAATTGTTGGGTCAACTTCCTAGTCGGAATTTTTCACCACCAACAGGTCAACCATTTGAAAAAAAAATATGTTTAAGACATTCACCCTTTCATACTCATCTGTCACCTAAGATGATGATCGTTAGAGTATATTTAAGTATGAAACTTGTCAAATTTGCAAGAGAATGAAATGAATTGTTGAAGAGATATACCGTCAATTTAAATGTTTTTCTGTTAAGATAAATCTATAGATCTACATCAAATATGATTTTGTAAGAATAAATGCACTTAACAACTAAAAGTCTAAAACTACTATCTTCCCCGTAAAAGTAGAGACCTAAAGTCCTAAATTTGTTTGCATTTCAACGTTCCACAAGTTTACATTAGCATCCAACACATGTTAGAAAAAACAAACAACATAAGAGTCTTAACAACACAAAAATTGGCGAGGTGTACGTGGGAAAACATTTCCATTTCTCATCATTTGAAGTTTTGAACGGACTTAATTAGCACGAGTCTTAAATAACCACTAGTACGATCATAATTTGAAACTTGATCGAATGCGGATTGCCGGATTAATAGACCTTAATTTTGGCCCTTGTACGTTATGCATAACATTAGTAAAATGAAAACGATAAAATACATGCGGGAAGAGGAAATGAGAGACTAGGGCTAGGAAAGTGGAGCATTGAGAAAATGACTTCAGGTTTACTTTCCTAATATAGGAGGAGGACTTAATAAGCTCTCGCTTAATAGACTATGCGCACTATCGGACATCGTACGTAGTAGGCCTGGGACAGTCTAGCAACATTATTAAAGCATTTTATGATTTATTAGTTATTACGAGCTATGATTTTTCGAGTCATTTTATGAAGTCCTAGATATTATGGCAGTCACAGACCCATCTTCAACAAATATAGCGTTATCTTTCCCCTTTATTAATATATCGAAACTTATTGATGCGTTAGCTCATTCATCGATCCATGGATGCATGCATAATGTGATTACGATGAGATCAGCTCGACAGAGATCCATGCCATGAGCTTACCTCTTAAGAATTGAGTAAGACATTGTTAATTGGCAGCGAGATTACCAATTTAGAAAGGTTAAAGAAGAGAGAAAGAAAGGAAAAAAAAAAACATGTTTCTTGGTTTCCAGAAATCAGAATCAATTAGAACAGAACAGTATCATGAATTGATATATAGCAAATTAAACCAAGCATGAGCACGATGCTCGCTCTCATTTAATGCTTGTGTTGGAGGTCTCAGGTTTTTCCTTGTATCGTGGTGAAGATGTCTGTTTCTTCCTCATAATTTATTTTTCCCTAAAATTTTTGCAGCTATAGCTAGCTAGATTCCCACAGAAACAACCAATTAAGCAGCAAGGTGAGCTCTTACCCCGATAGGGTCAGTACGCTTCTGAAGCAAATACTGATCGATCGATGCAGATACAATGATACTAATCTTAATTACCCGTTGTTTATTATAAAAGTCAAAAGGTAGTAAAATGTTTTTAGAAAAATCTCCAACATAACGTACGTGACATTCGTCGATAAAAATGGTATAAATTTGAGGTATTTGTGTAATTGGTGAAACCCTAGACCTATGATAATGAAATTTTCTTAAACTAAATATAGAGCTAGCATACCAACATGCAACGGAAGAAGAGGTGTTTTATTTTGGAATCATGCATGAAGAAGCAGCATGGAAATCTGTGAGACGACTTTAGGGTTCCAGTCCTAGTTGCAGATTAATTTCAACGTACATTACTTAATCTCCCTCGAATATTTGGTTTCGATTAAACAATCTATGAGTCTTAATTCATGTCAGGGTCTCATTAATTTCTTGGTATGGGTTGGCTTGTTTTTTTTCATTTCCCATCACTATCAAACTGATATGCTGATATCATAACAGTTTTTGGGTGCACTGCATCGTATAAAACTTAGCTGCTAATTAAACTAGTAATATTCTATCTTTTACAAACACGAAAGAACAAACGGGGTAGGTGAATACCACCAAACCACGCAGTCTAACCCTGCCGAAGATATGTCAATCGGAAGAGCCTCTACAACTTGATTTTCTTGTCTTAAAATGGGAGAAGATTGAAAAGATTTTTTGAGAAATCCAGTGTTAACAATTCCTCCACTATAGCTGCTCTTAGTTGCCAAGCTATACCAAATTCTGAGACTCTGAGAGTATTGACTGATCGAAATTAATGAGGGGTGATTGAGATAGTTATATGCATAAATATTCAAGTTTTAAGATTCTGATAGT
This sequence comes from Rosa rugosa, assembly GCF_958449725.1. NCBI lineage: Eukaryota > Viridiplantae > Streptophyta > Magnoliopsida > Rosales > Rosaceae > Rosa > Rosa rugosa. Next base: position 47,977,999 of record NC_084825.1, read on the forward strand.
TATAAAATCACGGGTTTAATACTCTCTCGACCCACACATACATGTTTGCTACTAATTAATTTCCACAAAAAATTTCATGATCTTGAATGTTCTAGGATCATATTCACAGAAAAAAAAATCCGTGTACTAGTATATATTTGTATACACATGCATCGATCAAGACCTGTGAGTGCATGGGTTCCATGCATGAGTATTAGTTCACGGGATCAGTCTTCGTCTCAAGTGTGCTTATATCAGGTGCTGTCATGGTGATGTTCATAGAGAAGGAGAATATCTAAATATGGATCTACCCCGCTTGCTTTGCTTATTAACCAAATAATAAACACATACGACCTGAGGTATACATACTTGATCTTCCATTTTCTAGTTGGCAATAATTTACAAATTAAGTAACAGAAAACCAGAGAATTATTCATTATTCAAAGGACAAGAGGCCGGGCAGCTAATTAATCCGTTTCATGTATAAGACAAAAAATTCTGGTTTATTCTGATTCAGAAAATGAAGCACTTTACGGTTTTACTAATTAAGAAGTAACTAAACTATACAACTAGTTAATTAAGAAACTCGACCAAGATCGATGCATGTAACCTCATGCATAATGCCCTCTACATATTTGTCATGCTCGATCTTACACATAAGGTTGAGTGCGACCTCCAGTTTGTTAGTTTGTATTGTACTTTGCCTTTTGTGCCCTAAACAATGCAGGACCTTTTTTCTGAGGAAAATTTCAGACACTAAACTCTGGAGCATTAACGATGCTTCTGAATCCTTCCACAAGCTGGCCAAAACAATAATGAGAATAGATTATATACTAAACATGCAAGTTGATAAAAAATCAAGAACAATGAAATGCAATTATTAGCGTAGGGCCCTATAATACATGCAACTAGAGTGGAGACTACTTGGTCTCCGGGGTATCGAGCAGTACTAGTAACTACTAGGTATGTTCAAAAAGACATGCGCGCAATTGTCCAAAAAAGAAAGGTAATTTTAATGTGTATTAGTGAAATTAATATGATATACCTCTATTTTTTTGGAACATTTGCTCTAACCAATGATTTGGATTATAAAATAAGTTTAAGGGCTAGAGAGAGCTAGAGCAAGCATTTGTGTGCGTTCACGTGAATGTTCGTGGGTTCATCTCTATGTCTCTAACAAACATTAAGACTCTTACATTTCATGCTCAAATTTACTCATCTAATAGACAGCCTTAAGAGAGTGTGAGAAATAAGTGAATCTCAGTCATATTTATTAAATTTAGATGCATTTGTCCCTTACGGTCTCTAAAAAATTGTCACTTAGAAAAGCAGCTTTGCATTTAATAATACATAGTATTAATTATAAATTGGGGTAGCATTTGTTAGTTTTTTCCATCAGAACTTTCACATCTGCGTGAAAGAAGAGATGGAATTCTTCTCAAAAAAAAGAAAGAAAGAAGAGATGGAATTATATCAAGAACCTGGAAAACATGCACGCATGCACACGGCGGCCAACAAGATTTGCCGCAATTCTTTAAGTTGACCCTTTTATTTTTGAATCCATGTTTTTCACCTTTCAAGAATCTATTGACCATTTCCTCTTTGGAATGTTTATATACACCAAGAGATTGTAATAGGGTGGCACATGAGCTCTCCAAATATACAGTGAAAAACATGTAAACTTGTACCTGGACGGGAAACTACCCAACCTGGTTACTTGAACAGTTGAACTTGTAGAGGCTGACTTGGTCGCCTAGTTTTTTGCTTGTACCAATTGTTTTGTTTTCATCCTGATGTACCATGATTCTATCCAATAAATGGTTCTTTATTCTCAAAAAAAAAAAAAAAAAAAAAAAATCTAATTAGGAAACTCGCCCTCGCGATGCTGCGGATAATAAGGTTTTGAGGTTTTTGTAGCGATGATTCCCTTCTCTCCCTCTTTTCTCTCATCGGGAGTCTCTCTTTTTTGCTGATAATCAAGCAAAGTAATCCCAAATTTAATCATACAAAAATGAAGAGAGTATATTTCAATTGGCGATGACTCCCTTCTCTCTCTCTCATCGGGAACAAATCAAAACCCAAAACCGAAGCGGTGGGAGAGAGACAAAACATGCATGAGGGGTAGAATAGTAATAAACACAACATTAGGGGCAAAATAGTAAATCAATATGGGTATTAGAGTTTTAGTATTACGTCATTTTACTCACCGAAAAGGATTTCTCTCTTCCCATTCGCTGGCAAACGAAAGAAATAAAGTAGATTCTTGCTCCCTAATTTTCGTTCACTTCATTTGCTCCAGCTTTTACTCGACTATAACCCAATTTGTGGTCCCATAATGAAGATCATCGAACATATTTGGTTCAAATAATCATGATATGCCAATCATGCGCGCACTGGCAAAATCAACTGAGCGTGGGTTACCAATTTTTTTTTTTTTTTTTTTGGTCAAGAGTTGGTTACCAAATTCTAAAGGTTTGAATATTAGTCTTTCAAGGTTGTCTGAGAAAGAATATTGGTCTCTTCCATGAAACACATGTACAATTAGAGCAAAAGAGTTAGTCATGGTTTTGAATGTTGGGTTTAGGGTTTGAATATTTGGATATTTCGATAAGGTTAGAATTAGATGCATGTAGAGTGTAGATCAGAGATGAGAAAGGTACAAAATATATAGCTGTTTTCAGTTTTTACTAGTGAGCTGTGTTCTGTGGATTATTTAGAATAACTGTTACTACGAATGACGTACACATGTTTAAATCTGATGTCAATACGACTCGTGAAGAACATTTTTTTTAATTTTTTAATTTTTTTTAAGATGGGTGATTAAGAATAGCAGCAAAGTTAAAATTGACAAAAAGGATGACCAATAAAATCAATATCTAGTCAATCGACAATCTTGATGAGAAGTGAAACATTGAAATATTTTGGAACTAAAAAGTCATCCAAGCTAAATGCTTAATAAGGATATACAAACAATAAAAAATTCTATGAAATATAGAGAAATGCTAAACTTTAACCTTAATACTGATGGGGCATGGAAGAGTAGCTCCGGTAAGGCTGGTTATGGTGGAGTGTTTCGTGATAATAAAGGTCAGGTGGTTGGTGCTTTCTGCTCAAATTTAGAGATGCCAAGTTCGGTTGCTGCTGAAGTGATGAATGTTATTCAAGTTATTGAATTGACTTGGGTGAGAGAGTGGAAATATATTTGGTTGGAAGTGGATTCTGAGATTGTGCTTAACTTCATGTGCTCTCCATCTTTAGTACCTTGGCGGCTTAGCATAGAGTGGAGAAATTGCTTGCACCGTATCTCTTAGATGCAGTTTCACTTATCGCATATCTTTCGTGAAAGTAAACAACTTTCGTATGCTTTGACAAATCATGCCGTCAAATACACAAGTTTGGTTTGGTAGGATCTACCGACCCTATTTATTACTTCTTTTTGTAGTCGTGATTGGTTGGGTCTTCCTAATTTTCATTTTTGTTAATTGTTTGTATGACTAGCTTGTAGAGACGAAATTTTTTCTCTTGTACCTCATTTTTCGTGTGTTTTTTTTTTTTTAGGTAAGGTTTATATCCCCCCCCTCGAGTGGTTGTCTTCTTAATAAATTTCTTCGTTCATTGAGGTTTACCAAAAGTAATTTTGAAAATTACAAAACGGATTGGTTCCATACAGTGCAATACGTTCTGGCACAGTTAATACTAAAGTCCTACAATAGAAACTAAAATGATACCCACGTACTCTCTCATCGATCTGAGATATTTTATAAATGGTATTCACTTACTTTAATTAATTTTATAAACGAGTTTAGTGTTGTTTGATCTATTGCACACGAAGGATTGAAGGCTCACACGTTATCTACTACTACTACTACTACTACTATAAATACCCCACCTCTCCATTCCCATTTTCTCCAAGCAGTTTTACTCTCACGTTCTCAACTGTCACAGTCGCTCTTCCTTAGTCATCCTCTCCTCTCCAGACCTCTCCAAACCTTTCTCAAAAGCCAAATAATGGGCGGAAATGGAACTTCACCGTGCGCCTCTTGCAAGTTGCTGAGACGCCGATGCGCCCAAGACTGCATTTTTGCCCCTTACTTTCCCTCCGATGACCCCCACAAGTTCGCCATCGTGCACAAAGTCTTCGGTGCTAGCAATGTTAGCAAGATGTTACAGGTAACTTAAGCTAGCTGATATTGCAACGATTTGAGGATCGAGGTCCAAAATGAGATTTTGGTTAAACAGCGACAAGTGTGGCGGTGCAAAGTGCAATGAATTAATCAATCTGCTTTTGTTTTATGGTTATGATGTGCAGGAGCTTCCAGTTCACCAGAGAACAGATGCAGTGAGCAGTCTAGTGTATGAAGCCAATGCAAGAGTGAGAGACCCAGTTTATGGGTGTGTTGGGGCCATTTCTTGCCTGCAAAACCAAGTCTCTGAGCTGCAAATGCAACTTGCTGTGGCTCAGGCCGAGATCCTCTGCATTCAGATGCAGCAAGAGCCTATGGTACTCCCTTCCCAGCAGATCGACACATGCTCAGACGATGAGAGGACATATTTCCTCAACAACGATCTCCCTCAGTACCTGGACTTTCCCTCTTCTAGTTCTAGCAATATAATCCATGACTCTCTCAAGAGGGAGGGCATCTTTGGACATGACATGGTCTCTTAACCATGCTCTCTTTCTTGTTATAGAATACTTTCGATTATATTGTCAGTTTGATATACATATTATCTGAAGGTTTAAGTTTCGGAGTTTAGTAGCTCTAATTTCATAAAGTCCTTAGTTTGAAACCTCTCAACCTTATCTTCCATTTTTTTTTTTGTCGAGTAGGGCTGAACCGCGTCTGCATTTGTCTGTCTCTCCACGAACGAATTTCTTATAATAATCAGACAGATCAGGAGTGACTTGGAAACATGGGTAAGAATCTAAGATGATAATTAGGTCAACTCTAGCATGTGATAAGAGTGAAGTAAATTGCTTCCTGAGTAAGCACTTATTAAAGAAGCTCCAATCAGCTTCTATGGATATAAAACTCATACATGCAAAAAGGGTCGGTGGCCATTTCAAACAATCTCCAGGGACATACATTCTTGTAATGAGTAAATTAAAAACACACCTAATCTACAAGTTTTATGGGTTTATTTTCCTAATCTGCAGCTGAACATTTGCTTCTTTATTAGGCCCTACGGTTTTACCTGTCAAACAGTTTCTCTTTGCCTCTTCTATTGTGCCAGTTGTAAAAGGTACCTAATAAGCCAAACTCGAGAATTTTATGGACCTAGGTTCTGTTGCAAGAAGGACAAATCACTTCATAAAGTTCTAAATAAGACACATAATATAAGGAGTTTCTAGTATTATACTGATCACTCAGTTTTGTGTTTCCTCACATGCCAGAAGATTCCATTATGTTTGTTTAAGAAAACGAGTAAGTTTCGTACTTCACAATCTAAATCTTCAAAAAAAAATGCGCTGATGCAGAACTGCAGAAGTGCAGATTGTTATATCAACTTGGTTAGTCATGGGAAGAAAACAGAAGGAGCTACCTGAATGAATGATAATTTGTGAGTTCTAATTTTTAATATATTTTTCTGAACTGATTCATCTCTCAGTAAGTTATATGTCAAATCAAAGAAATAATTTTAAAAGTTTGAGGAAAGAAACAAAATACAACAAGTAAAGATTCCTCCTTTAGCTTTGTTTAATGTAGAAACATTATATTTCCCAAGTCAAACTAAAAAGCTTTTCTTCATCTATCCCAATCAAACCATCCTTTGTCATAAAAAAAAAAAATCAAACCATCCTTTCCGTGCAGCCCCTTATCTTGTGGCTGTTTCTTGCTGTACTTATGTCCTGTGATTCATTCCAGTACACCACCACAGATTGACGGTCCAGCCTTTTCCTTTTTTCCTATGGTTAGGATATGATGCAAAGTGACTGGTTTGTACTCTGTTATTGTTTGTTTTCCTTGGATTCACTAGTTGTTCACAAGAATGATTAGTTTTCGCTCCAAGATGAACGCACACAGAGACACATGCATACACACCCATACATAAACTTAAAATAACCTAGATTTCAAGAAAAGAAAACAACTAATGGTAAGGAATGAGTAATTCGACACAAAACTAATAGTAGATTACAACAAATCAATATATAAAGAAAGTTTCAAAGGTAATCAGACTAGGTATAAATATGATAAGACAACATGCAACTAATGGCAGTAGTTTACAATGAATGTATCATTAGAAATCGAATGCGCTCAAATAGTCAGGAATATTAGACATAATGAACTGTTGCAATACAGAAAACCTGAAAGCTATATCTTTGTAAATTGTCAATGACAACTTGCGCACAAATTTCAGCAAGAAGAATAGGTTGGCCAACAGAGTCTGCGACTACATGATACATCTAGTGGGATTAGAGCAAAAGCTTTTAGCAGAGTCAAATTGAAGTAGGAATTTGTTATCAAAATAGCAGGTACTAAAAAGTAAAATCTATTACTAGCAAGACAGAGGTATCTGATCTCCCTCTATTTTCTATCAACCTCGATCTTGGCTTACTCGTGGAGACAAGAATAGATAGTGGGGAGCCTTATAATTTCTCTTTTGAGGGCTCGAGGTTAATAATTCCTAAACTCACCGGTCATGCGATTGGATTACAAATACGAACCAATCCCTTGTTCAGTTATCTTCATCTTTCTTCTTTTCTTTTTTGTCTAATTCATTCCATTAGCAACTTTTTGAGGCACTTTATTAGTTTAATCTTTACTTGGGTATCAAAAAATCAGATGATCATTCAAATCATTTTATATTAATCATGTGGAACGACAGAGACTTCCCCCTCATAATAGCAAAGAAAAACTCAATCATTAAAAAGGGCCTCAATTGTTTTTTGGGTTTTTTCTTTTCCACTCTCTATTTTGTATGTGATTTATGTGAGGACATTGTATTATGAGCTTATTCATCTAAGAGCATCTGGAAGAGCCCCTCTCTATGGATTGACCAGATTCTAATGAAGACTCTGAAGTAAAACAATCTTGCAGTCTTGCTTTTGATACTTACACATCAAACTTGAACAAACTGTTTGCTTGACTAAAATATTTAAGGTGAGCAAAGTCATGAATCATTGTTTATGGATTCTCAGTTCCTAGGTACCGTTGCTATTTATATAAAACAAACTGAAGTGCACAAACATTTCCACATTCCTAACCAGTCGACCCCAAGTTCTCTTGGGAAACTTATATATTTTAAATCTCCTTCAGAAAGTTTTATATTCATAGCTGCAGAGATTTGATAGTGGAGAACCATGAACTGTTTGTGGCTGAATTTGCTTTGACAAAAGCAGGATACAAGTTCCTGGTAATACATACACTAAGCCCTAAACCCTATGAATTTTTAACTCTCTAAGTTGTGAGATGTCAGTGGGTGGAGCTAGGGTTAAGCTAAGTACTTAGTTAGGATAGCTTTCTTTTGGCTGGATGTTTTTCATATGTCAGCAACAGAACAGGCATCACAGCATTTTCAACTATATAACCCGAGTTGCAAAGTCCCCGTTGTGAAAATGAGTTTACTTGCATTAAAAGAAGAATAAATTTAGTAATAGACTCATAGTCCATCAACTTATTGTCTTGTTTTAACAGACATGAGGTAAAAGTATATCATATCAGGTTTTACCGGCAACACATATACGTTAAAAGCAGTATAAGAGCACATAAATAATACTACTGTTTTATTTCATGAGAAATTCTCAATGGTCAACATACAACTTCTGTTCTTTTGCTTCAATCTCTATAAATTATTAACTTAACAATACCAAAGATTCGAGATAGTACAAATTAGATTAAGAGAGTAAAATTAAATGAAAGAGACGGCGAATAAACTGATGCTGAAGTTTCTACTCATCAACAGATACCACAACCAGTCATTCAGAACTAGATTGAAAAAAAACTCCTTCCAATTCAACACCTGCAATGTTGTTTGCCAACATCTTTTGTTGCCTGTTAACTTCGTCTTCAAAGCAATCCCGAGATCATCCCAGTCAGCTGCTTTTGTGAAAATATGATTCCCAATCCATGGCTAAATTTTTCTTTCACCTCTGCTTTTGTGGAACCTTCCCCATAATGTCTGGATTCCCAGAATCACAATCTTGAGCTAGCATTGTTCACTGTCATACATTCAGTCAGTTGTGCTTGGGACTTGTTATCAAGCTTCAGTATCCAACAGAAAAACCGGAGAGTCATCTAGTTTCTGGCTACTCCCATCACCACCACACACTTGAATAATGAACTTGATGGTAGAAGTGTCAGAAGGAACTGCCAGGTCATAAACATAAAAAGCTTCCACTCTAGCCACTCCAAGATAGGAGTGTCCTCTTGGTTTTCCTTCTGCTAGTTTCTCAACATAAATGTTATAGGTTGAGTATGCAGAATCATTCCCATCTTTCAATTTCCAAGCGATCTTAAGACTAAGGTACTTGGAATCCTCAGATCCTGTAGTCCATTGGATGAATTGACCTTGGACAAGCCACGAATCGGAAGGTGGAAAATCTGAATTTTGTCCACAAGATTTCACTGAAATATGACCAAGCACTGCATAGTACTCCGTAGAATTATGAGCACAAGAATTATCTTGGCTAGTTTTGGATTTCGGTATCTTTTCATCAAACTCAGGCTTTGACCTGTAGCACACCGCATGTATTTCAGTTAGTCTGCATCCCTTCATTCTGATGCTACTCTCCTCTATAACCCATCCAGGGGCAGTTCCTGGTCTTTCAAGTTGACGTGTCCTAATCACTGTACTAAATTTGCTTGAGAATTGGTTCGAATTCCAGGATACAAGAAGTACCGACTTTTTTTTGTTTAGAGTAGAAACAAAATTAAGAAAAAGGCCTAGTCGAGAATTATTCTCCGATTTCACCTGCATTAGTAGAAGTATACCCAGTTTAACTATATATACATGACAAGTCACAGGCTGGAAAATTCAAAGTTGTACTATTATGTATCAGATTGGATACACAGAAAAAAGTAATAAAAGAAAATAATAGGTTGACTCTCAATGTGATTTGCAACTTTAATGCACAGAAGAGATAGCTTACTGAATATACGAAGTGAAGAGGCAAGTCCCCCAAAAGAAGATCTCCTTGAAAGAGCCTTGCAGTGAAATCAGCATTGTCTTCAAGGTTTCCTTTAAATGTGATGTTTCCTCCTCCACTGTAAGATGCTTCCCTGAAGCTAACATTTCCAAAATATATTTGAATGAGGAAGAATGTCAATACTGGGATCTTATAAATAATCAAATATACATATGCAGAGTAGTATTTAAGTACTACAGAGATTTGATGACTGAATTAGGACCTAAAAGTTATTATTTCATGAAATACATCAAGAAATGTTCTTTATTTTCCTGTCCTCAGGCGCCTAACTCTGATAACTAAGACAATGCAGAGTAGTATTTAAGTACTACAGAGATTTGATGACTGAATTAGGACCTAAAAGTTATTATCTCATGAAATACATCAAGAAATGTTCTTTATTTTCCTGTCCTCAGGCGCCTAACTCTGATAACTAAGACAATCAGAAGTGTTCTAGGGCTAATAAACCTATGTCATGGTTTCCTCACAAAATGATTTCACAAGTAGGATTGTGCCAACTGCCAAGCATGACAAAATGAAAATCATTAGCAGGGACACAACAAACCAGGCCTCTGAATCCTTTAGATAAATTAAGGAAACATGTATATACTCCATTGTCATAGTACAATCTATTGAAATATTAGGAGAATAGTTTGATAGGAAGGCAAACTTACTCAACATGGACCTGAATACCATCTGGAGTTGAATTATCAGTGAACAGAAGCAAAGGCTGCCACACATACAAAGCCCAATGTCAATACTCAATTACTGACTAGTTTTGAAAAGACTTCACATGGTAGCATAAAACAGTACAATTGCATATGTAGTGCCAGAGAAGAAAAGCATATTAATATAACCAATACTAGTATATCAATATCTCTCAGTTGCTCCCAGAGCATTAAACAATCAGATTGTTATGTGGATTTAAGAAAATATATCACCAACACTCAACCTCATATATATCCCTTATTTTGTTTTAAAATATTTTACAATAGCTAACAGAACAAAGATCTTCAAATATTTCTGTTAACAGTAAGGGAAAAGAACTCCCTTTGAACTGCAGAAACTCGACTCACCAAAAATCAAAATCAGATGATTATGGCTAGCTTGATGTATGAAGGATTTTAGGATTTTATTGTCATGGTCAGATTTTCTCTGAAATCCCCCTAAATTTCGAATTTCATACTTGAATATTATCTTACACAAAGAACTGAAGAAGAGGAACCAAAAAAAAATATTGCAACTGAGTAGCGCATGACTACGGTAATAAATTTCACAACAAAAAGAATACCTGAAAACTTTGGGAAGAAATGTTACACCAAGAAGCATCTGATACTTCCTCGCCTTCAACAGAAACATGGTATCCATGACCCTGTTCAATAACACAAACATTAGCATATAAATTACATGCAATATATATTTAGCTTATGAACTTCATGCTTGTAACATTCTTCAATTCCACTGAAAAGTGAAAACAACACTAAAGAAAGAAAATAAAACAAAACCAGAGAATCTGATGAGTAGCATTTGCTGGACAAAGATACTAGAAAAGTAGAAATCCTACTCCAACAAAAAAGAAAAAAAAGGACTTGACTAATGTTCTTCACAACAATCTCAATCCATCAAGTAGTCAGTCTAAACATTTAATTGTGGTCAAGTGACTATAATTATTCAGCCAACCCAATTTTTAAGATTCACTAAACCATGCACAGAACCATTTATTTTGAGGAGCCAAACCTTCTCATGTGCATGCATCAAGGTCATATCTCATCCTTGGAGGTTTAAATTTGCAGGGCTTTCTTGTAATTGGAGAGAAAATTTAAGGCGGAAACTGGTAAATCTATTTAAAGTAATTCATGCTGGCATAGTTGAAAGGTGTTATACTTTTAAAAGTTAACCTGATCAAAATTTGAATAGAATGGTAGAACAGTAGGATAATTCTGTGTTATTCCCCAGGATTTTTCCACAAGGGCCCACCAACTGCAAAACACATGAGAATATGTCTTAAAACAATTCAGATAATCATGAGGAACTATAATATATGCAATATTGATACTTCAGAACATGTCAAAGTTTTTTATGTGAACTAGGGTTGGGTGTTGTAAAAGGTTGGCATTGATGATTAGGGGTACAAAGTCAACGTATAAAGTCATAGTGATGATTTCAGGAACGCTTGGTGGATAAGAAAAGAACATTACTGCACCATTATAAATAGTTTCATGAACATAGTTTATATTACTTTCTTTTTCAGCTTAGAGCAAATGAATAGTGAAAATAGGCTGATGAAAAAAAAAAAGATTAAATACTTCTAAAATGATGACTCACGTGCATGAACACGTGTTCTGAGTAGTGCTTGTTGCAGAGAGAGAGAGAGAGAGAGAGAGAGAGAGAGAGAGAGAGTGTGTGTGTGTGTGTGTTTGTGAGTGTGCATATGTCAGGGTATTGTCTCTATAAACTTATGAAAACATGGTAATTAAAGAAGTGGATCAGAAAATAGTAACTAAACAAAAGGAAGAGATAAGTATAAGAATCAATGGAACTAACACATTTGTGATATTTTGCAATAAGGGACAAGTCAATTACTGATTCTGAGCATTCTGGAAGTTCGGTGGTTGATTAGTCTCATAGATCCATCCAGGAGCAAATATGGCAGCTGACACATCATCATTTTTCAGCATATCAAGTGCAACACTTGCCTGATGCAAAGCGTTATTAGAAGTCAAACTATTATAATCCACCATTCAATTACTTGAAACAAAAACAAAGTTAACTTCGGGAAACAAAGAAATACCAGATAAATCACCTTAACATCCATTACATGAAATTCTAAAAGCACTAACCATAGAAGCTTGTGTCTCACTTCTTCTTTAAATTATTAAGTCCTACACTTAACTACTCAGGCACCATTCATATATACCGGAACTTAAGATGCTCACTGTGAAACATGACTTCAGCCAGTAAACAAATTTAGAGCAACATGAAAGGACACTTTTTTCCCTTTTATATTACTTTTCGTTCTCTTTTGAAACATTCAGACATGTCACAAAGTACGTACATTCCATTGTCCGCCACCGAAAGTGCCCCTTCCAAATACATCAATACCCATATATACATCAAACTTTCTATCACCTGCAACAGCAGCTGATTGCTTCGGATAATTTTGCTGCAAGGTAAGTACATATGTTTATGTGTGTAAGAAATACAGAAACTACAAAATTCAATTTCCACAAGGAAGAAGTGACAAATCATACCTTCCATGTATAGTTCACGAAAATTCCGTCAGATATATCAAAGAATGGTTTATTCTTTTCATTTAGTTGATCTTGCCAGTTAAGTTTACCGTCAGTTGTAACACTATCATACCTGCATAGTTAATAATAACATCTCAAAACAAACTTCAAATAGCACACTACGACAGGGCGGGGGTGAAGGAGGTCATAAAGACATGACATCTCCTAGCACTAACCATATCACTAAAGATCCAGGGACTGAGGAATGCATTCTCTGGGTTAAGTGGCTGACAAATGCTTTCAAATTAGGAATTTGGCCCAATTCCAATTCAACTTCCATATTGATCTGCAAGCAGCAGTGCTTGTAAGTTATGAAAACTAAAGAACAAGAGTGCAATAGATAGGATTTCCATAACATAAAAGTTGTGAAAAAATAATCTGTTTGCTATTTTCTTGTCATCTCTCTTTCCTCAAACTGTTGAAACTTAAAACATTAATATTGCAATCTAATGCAGTATTAAAAAATCCTTTTTATTTTGGGCATGTAACTAAGTAACTTAACTTTTTGGTTAAGTTTCTTCTCTTCTTCTTTAACTATGCATAGCATAGTAGCACAAATTTAACTTCACAGAGCAGGTGACCGAGCGTTGTGTTTGCATGAAATATAGCAAGTGTTTTTGTCTATACACAACATGTATCTTTCCAAAGAATTCAACCATGCTTTGTAATGCCCAAATCACAATTGGCTGCTCAAGAAGTTTAAACTCCAACAGCTATAGAATCTTATTAAACTAGGCAAAGATATAGACTTGAAAAACAGAAGGCAGTTATGATGAACTATATACCAGCCATCCATCGAAGCCCAAAGCAACAGCAAGCTCTACCAAGCGCTCAGCATACATCTCCACAGACTCTTTTGTAGACAGCAATTTGTTGCATATAAGTTTCCCTTCTTCCCATTCTGTGATGAAAGTCCCCAACACCTTGGATCCCATATGCAAAACCAACAATTCAGTTCAATCCTTCATACCATACACTCTAAAGCAAAACAAGTCAAGCAAATCGAAAATTAAACAACATTATCCACAACCGAAAGCCTCAAAAGTCACCACAAATCACACACATTTCCACTAAAAAATGAAACCGAAAACTGTTTTCAACAAATGCCAATGAGTACATACCTTAACACCATGCTTATGAGCCGTGTTAGTCCAACAAGGGGGTGGAAGAGCCACAAGACTATGCGAAAAGTAGATGAAGATATCAATCAAATACCAGTGCCATATCGAATACGCATTCGGATTCGTCCCTCCTTGGATCCACCTATCATCTCCATAGCCACCGGCCATGTCATGGCAGACGAGCAATCTGGGCCGATTGGGCAGACCCGACGGCCCAGATGGGAGAGCCACGGAGGATTTGTTAAAGGGGTAGTGGAAGGAGTCGAAGTAGGATCGGGATTCGAGCTCTTCGAGGGTTTTGATCGGGTACGAGATGGGTATGGAGGGCCGGGTCGGGTCGAATGGCGGAGGGGTTGGGGCGGAGGACTGTGGAGAGGTGGGTTGGGACATTTTGAAGAAGAGGAAAAAGGTTCGGACTTTGCGGTGGACTAGTCTGAGGGGTTTGAGGAGAGAGGCTAGGGTTTCGCGGCTGATGTAGGCACGAAGAAGACGAAGAAGCATAGAAGAAAGAGCGAGACTTTTAGCGTGGTGAGTGTTGACGACGCTGGTGGGAATTTTCAAAATGATTTGTGTTTTATATTGGGTTTTACTGTCTTCAAAAAAAGTCACGTTCTTTTTTGGGCAATAAAAAAAAAAAACTCCATACTTTAACCCGATTGTAAACTTACCGTATAAGAAATCAACCATCACAGATATATCGGCACTCTAATATTAGGATATATCGACAGATATATGGGTGTATCTGCAGATGTTTAGAACCTCGATTTAGGGTTAAAAAGCTTAAAACTTTACTCCTTCCCCAATTTTGGGCGTTAGTAAACGATTTGGATCTTCAATTTACATAAAATCATCCACTGAATTGGAGTTTCACTGCTCCAAAAAGTCCATGAAGTCCTGGTGTATGATTTTTCTGTTAGTTTGTGGTAAAGGTGTGGCTTTTGAGGCTTTCAGTTGTGTAAATGGAGATAATGTTGTTGTGTGGTGTTTTCGAGTTGCTTGTATCTTGCTTGACTTGTTTTGTTTTCGAGTGTATGGTATGAATGATCTTGTTGTAATGGTCTTGGTTTTTGCATATGGGATCTAAGGTGTTGGGGACTTTCATCACAGAATGGGATGAAGGGAAACTTATATCTAACAAACAGAGTCAACCTATTATTTTCTTTTGGATTAATTTCAGTTTACCTCTCTGAGGTTTAGGTCCACTATCATGTTAGTTCCTGTGGTTTCAATTTGATCAGTAACACCTCTAAACATGTTTATGACCTGGCAGTTCCTTTTGACACTTCTACCATCAAGTTCATTATTCAAGTGTGTGGTGGTGATGGGAGTAGCCAGAAACTAGATGATTCTCCTTTTTTTCTGTTGGATACTGAAGCTTGATAACAAGTCCCAAGCACAACTGACTGAGGTACGGTTTGACAGTGAGCAATGCTAGCTCAAGATTGTGATTTTGGGAATCCAAACATTATGGGGAAGGTTCTATCCCTTCAAGAATTACAGAGGTGAAAGAAAAAATTCAGCCATGGATTGGGAATCATATTTTCACAAAAGCAGCTGACTGGGACGATCTCGGGATTGCTTTGAAGATGAAGTTAACAGGCAACATAAGATGTTGGCAAACAACATTGCAGGTGGTGAATTGGAAGGAGCTTTTGTTCAATCTAGTTCTGAATGACTGGATTTGGTATCTGTTGATGAGTAGAAACTTCGATCAACATCAGTTTATTCGTTCTCTTTCGTTTAATTTTACTCTGTTAATCTAATTTATACTCTCTCAAATCTTTGGTATTGTTAAGTTAATAATTTATAGAGATTGAAGCAAAAGAACAGATAGTTGTATACTTGTATGTTGATCATTGATAATTTCTCATGAAATAAAACAGTAGTGTTATTTATGTGCTCTTATACTGCTTTTAACGTATGTGTTGTCGGTAAAACCTTATATGATGTACTTTTAAGGATTAAATACTGTTTACTCCCTATACTTATAGGGTTTCATCGTTTCAGTCCCTGACCTTCGAATTTCACCTAAAAAGTCTTTGAACTCTCAATTTCCTCCCAATTGGTCCCTGCCGTCAAAACTCTGTTAAAGTTGCCGAAAATGTCTATTATGCCCTCACTTTTTTTTTTTTTTTTTTAATTTATTTGTCTCTGTGGATTGGAACCATCTTGATGAGGAGATGAACAGAAGGAGGCGAAAGAGCCGGAAGAAAAAGAGGTAAAAAGAAAAAAAAATTAAAAAAAAAAAGAGGAAGAGAAATGTATATATTTTTAAAGTAAATGAGGGTACAATAGACTTTTTAGGGGAAGATAACTGAGTTTTTGACGGATGCTTGATGGTAGGAACCAATTGGGAGGAAATTGGGAGTTCAGGAACTTTTTAGGTGAAATTCAAAGGTCAGGGACTGCAACGATGAAACCCTATAAGTATAGGGAGTAAGCAGTATTTAACCCTACTTTTAACTCATGTCCGTTAAAACAGAATAGTACATTGATGGACTATGAGACTAATATTAATTTTATTATTTTAACACAAGTAAACTCATTTTCACAGTGAGGAATTTGCAACTTAGGTTACATAGTTGAAAATGCTGTGATGCCTGTTTTGTTGCTGAAAAATGGAAAACATCAAGCTAAAAGAGAGCTATTTGATACTCCTGAGTCCCAATTCTAACTAGGTACTTTGCTTAACCCTAGCTCCACCCAATGACATCTCACAACTTAGAAAGTTAAAATTCCATGGGGTTTAGGGTTTAGTGTATATATTATCAGTTACTGTTATGTCCTGCTTTTGTCAAAGCAAATTCAGCTATTTTTGGGTCAAACAGTTCATGGTTCTCCACTATCAAATCTCTGCAGCTATGAATATAAAACTTTCTGAATGAGATTTAAAATAAGTTTCCCAAGAGAACTTGGGGTAGACTGGTTAGGAAGGGAATATGGTCCGTACAGTACCCCGTCTTTGCCTCCTTATAACTTTTGGTATCTCAGCTTTGAAAAATATCAATACGGTACCTGAAGTTCTCAACCCAACCGAAAATTGGTATCTAAAGTCATTAGCTCCATTATGGCGTTTGTCGGCTGTCAATTTTTGAAGGGTATTTTTGTCCTTTCATGTCTTCATCCTCACTAATCTCATCCATGTCCCCACTGATAGTAGATTGATGGTAGTGATCATGATCTCCTCTGCACCCTCATCGCACCCAATTACTCCCCCCCCTCCTCCACCACCGCCGCCACCATTGGAAAAAGGCCCATAAGAATCTAAGACCAAGTGTGTTGATGCTAGCTGTAAATATAGTGTTGTTCTTCTTCTCTGCTTATTTTCATTTTGATTAGTTTTCTCATTTTCTGCCCTGTGTTGTTGGGTGGGCTAAGCAGGTCATAGGAATTATCGGTGGTTGAAGGAACGCATGACACATTTACTTAATTGGAATGTAAAATAATCATGAATCGGAGACAAGTGGAATGGGAGAAGAAAGGAATCAGTATTGATTCCTAAACCCATCTCCCCCCTTCGTAATCAAATTCTTGAGTATTCAGGAATCGATTCCTAATAAGGAGGTGAGACCTACATCCATTCTGATTCCTTCATGTGTTAGTAAACGCAGGAATGCTTTTATCAATCAAGAATCATTCCGATTCCTTTATGTGTTAGTAAACGCAGGAATGTTTTTACCCCGTAATCATTCCCTCCCATTCCAAGTAAGTAAACGTGCCCACAGTGTAGTGAGATTAGAGGAAGACTTTCAATTTTGAATTCATAATCCTCAAACCTTTTTTTTTTTTTTTGGAATAGAAAGGCTACTGATCAATGCATTTCCAAGAGGTAACCAATTGTCAATCCTGACTGAACCATTTCCTAAGAGCAAGTTCACTTGTAGTCAAGAAATGTCAAGGTCGAAAAGTCAATAATTCGATCAGTCAAGGAACTGTTCACTGCCACTGGACATGGGTTTCCACCCGTTTTTTTTCTTGACCAGTCAAGACTGTTCATCAATTTTTACTGTTCATTGGTTTTTTTAAGAAATTTTCAGGATGCTCGAGGAAATTTTCATAAAGTGAAATCCTCAATCTAAGAGTTTAATAATAAAGTATACGACACGACGAGTTCGTGGGAATTTTGGGAAATTTTTCGGACACCCGAAGTGTTTATAATGAATTTTCGAAGTTTGGAAATTATGAAAATGCATTTAAATAAAAAGAAAATTTCTGCGGTGCGATCGTGGCCTTCCATTTTACCACCGCTTCATCCTAGCCATTGAAATAGAGTGAACTCAGGGTTATAAATGCCCTTGATCAGATCAAGGATCAAGATCACGTATAGAGGCTTCGAGGTCTCCCAACTCAAAACCGAGAGTCAGCGACCCGATTCCATAACCCGACCGGCGCTCCACCGTCAGGCCGCCTCCGGCCGGCGCACGAGCACCATCTTCTTCGCCTCGTCGTCACCGTTACGCCTGTGGTCTTTGATCGTCCATGCACGGGACGAGTGAGGAGAATCGATGGTGAGAAACTTGGAACTTTTCCGGCGAGTTTCTGCAGACTCCGGCCACCGATTTGCTTATATGTGGTATGAAACTTCATCTTCTCGTCATGTTGTACATGCCTATGTGATTTTTTTTCGAATTCGATTAGGTTCTGATGATTTTCACTTTTGGGTGACTTCGGCTCCGTCGCAATTCCTCGACACTGGCGACTTTTCCGACATTTCTGGTCTGGGTTTCGGCCTCGCTTGCAGCTCCATGCGAGATATTGTGCCAAGCTGGCAGCCACGATACCTTTGGGCCGAGCTGGCAGCCGGCCAAGCTTGGGCAAGAAAAAAGTCACGAGCTTGCCTTTTTTCTTGGCTTCGGTCATGAAAAGACAAACCTTGGCTGGTCAAGCTTGGGCCGGTGGAAGCAAAATTTTCCTTTTGCCCGGTCACCACATCATCAATCCTTGCTGGTGCCCGGTCAAAACGAAACCGGTGGACTTGCTCTAAACTTTGGAAAGCGACCTGAGCTCATTGAAGGAGAATCGGTCCCTGGATCATCTCCTTAACGAAAACCACATGATTTTGTTCTCTCCAAAATAATTATGAGAGCATGCTATTTGATTGCATTCCGATACGGATTTCGACGATCGCCGACGAAACGCAGCGTTTGATCAGCATCTAGTCTGTCTGAGCAATAAGTAGAAAGGTGCGAATGTGTTTGATTCTCATCACTGAAGAGAGGCAAAAGTAACAGAGATTGGGTTTTTGAATTGAAATTTCTAGGTTAGGAGTTGGGGATGAACAACACCAGCAAGAGGAAATGAAATAGATCCCAATCCTCAAACCTTTTGGGTTTAGTAAACCTGAATCATATAATTGAAAGTTTGAAACCCATTTGAATCAAAATCATGGCAACGTTCCCACATCAACTTCGATTCATCAATCACATGACCATGCATGTTTTTCGATGTTCATGGTCCAATTTGATCTCCACTCTTCTGGTTCGAGTAAGAAATGCAGATTGAGACGGAGTATGAAAAACCCTAAGCCCCTTTTGGTTTTCTGCAGAACCTGGGTTTTGAATGGTTATTTCAAAATATCTTAATTCAAACTCTGATTGTACAACGCAATTGGGGAAAACCCATATCTGTCACCCGAAATCTCGCTCCACCACCACCAGAATTCTACTTTTTACATTCCAATCCATATACCATAGCCAATTCCATAGACTCTTCTTCTTCTTCTTCTTCATGTTCTTACATTTCAAGCTTGGGGCTTTCGGGTTGAAGCCTTGAAGGCGACAGGACGAGAGAGAGAGAGATGCTTGAAGGAAAAAAAAAAAATTAAGGCATGAAAGGGACAAAAATACCCTTCAAATATTGTCAGCTGGCAGACGCCGTAACGGAGCTAATGGCTTTAGGCACTAATCTTCAATCGGATTGAAAACCTCAGGTACCGTATTGATATTTTTCAAAGCTGAGGTACCAAAAGTTATAAAGAGGCAAATGCGGAGTACCGTACGGACCATTTTTCCGGTTAGGAATGTGAAAATGTATGTGCACTTCAGTTTGTTTTATATAAATAGTAACAATACCTAGGAACTTAGAATCCATAAACAATGATTCATGACTTTGCGCTCCCTTGATAGTTTATTCAAGCAAACAGTTTGTTCAAGTTTGATGTGTAAGTACCAAAAGCAAGATTGCAAGATTGTTTTACTTCAGAGTCTTCATTAGAATCTGGTCAATCCAGAGAGAGGGGCTCTTCCAGATGCTCTTAGATGAATAAGCTCATAATACAATGTCCTCACATAAATCACATACAAAATAGAGAGTGGAAAAGAAAAAACACAAAAGTAAAACAAAGATTGAGGACCTTTTTAATGATTGAGTTTTGCTATAATGAGGAGGCATTCTCTGTGGTTCCAAATGATTAATATATAATGATTTGAATGATCATCTGATTTTTTGGTACCCAAGTAAAGAATAAACTCAATAAAGTGCCCCAAAAAGTTGCTAATGGAATGACTTGGACAAAAGAAAAGAAGAAAGATGAAGATAACTAAACAAGGGATTGGTATTTGTACTAGAATTTGTGCCTGCGCGTTGCTGCGGGTTTTAAAACTGAATCTGAAAGTGTGGCCTTCTAGTGAGAGAACTAAATTTTAAAGGATAGAGAATGTAGCTGGTATGATCACTGCATAAAGTACAAGATTCTGACGGCAAATCATTTATAACAGAAGATGCAGATCATGTCCTAGTAACATTACCACCAATACAGATGTTGTGGTAGTGTTCAAAAAATAGGTTGTCATAGTTTAAGGCTAACATAGTTACAGTTGCTGCTAGAACAGCTTGCAAAAAATAGTTTTCTCCACTAACGTAGATGTTGTGGCAGTGTTAAAAAAATAGGTTGTTCTAGTTGCAGACTAACTTAGTTACAATCACTGCTTGATCAGCTTGCCAAAAATAGGTGATGATGTCTATTAGCATGTGTATGCTGAAAAGCTGTTAGCCTAGTGGTGGGGAGTTATGGAAGTTGTCGAAAAAGTTGCTTCCTCCAATTCTGTCTGCACAAAAGTGTCATGACACCTCACTCGTTTTTCTCCTTGTTGATGCCTTGATGGTCTCTACGGATGATGTTGCTGGTTCAATGCTGGCTTCCCTGTCATTGTGAAAGTAAGAAATTATGAAGTGTATTTAGTAATCAGATGTCATGCAGAGGTAAACTATTAACACAGATATTGGCAAAACTGAAAGATTTCTAGATTGAAGATCAGAGTACAGAATATAAACTTTAGGGTACTAATATTGAAAGGGGAGTCAATCTATTGAGTGAAGTTGCAAAGTTTATTAACTGGATGTAAAAGCATTTAAATTTATGCGACACATTTCTATCGGATAGATGAGAATGCTTTCAACACTTTCAATATCAGCCTAGTAAATTGAAAGTGCAATTCAAAAAGGGCCAAAACAGCACAGAACTGTAGAGAGTGACACTAAAATCGTATTGTCAGTATATATACCCAAATTTTACAGCATTGTTAAATACCTAACTTCCTTCAAACCTTCAAAAAGGGCCAAAACAACAAAGAAGTTTGGAAATTGACATCAAAACCGAATTGTTAGAATATATATCCAAACTTTAACAGCTTGCATTATAATTTACACTCATTATTCTCTTTTTCCTTCAAATAATGATTATCACCAGAAACTCCAACATGTTTCTTTTAAGCGATCCTGCTGATCCCACTTACTGCACATATCTTAAACCTGTATGTTTTGTTTTTTATCTTACGAAACCAATAGTTCTCATCTTAAAGTTTATTACAGGGGTTTGTAGAAAATTATAAGTCTATTGATGGAGGTTAGTTTAGAAAAAACAATTGAGAAAAAAAAAAGCATAGGTAAAACTTGCACTTACGTGAACCTAAGTAAACTATTAGGTCCATTAATAAATTGAAGCATAAGGTTATAATTTGCTTTGAAGGTAAACTATAAACACATATATTGACAAAACTGAAAGATTTCTAGAAACACATAGTTACATTAAATTGAAAGGGAACAGATAGTTGAAAGTGTCCAGAGATGCATTACAACTATATGCTGATGCTATAAGTTAGAGTAGATATCAAAACAGATGATGATATTCATCTATCAATTCATTACAACTAAATGCTGGTGCTATAAGTTAGATTGCTTTTGATTTTTTCAGCTATTGGGGAACTGATATTTTTTGCTTGCTACTTGTACCAAGTAATTTAGTTGCTTTAGTATGCTTACTTGCATGAAAGATAATTCTTACTTCAATGTTCAAATTGAATAGATAAAAGAAATAAAAGAAATAATGAGGACACAGGTCTCAGTAAAAAGAAGAGAACCCAGAAACCAAAAGTTACATGGCAGTTGTGAAAAAAAAGTAACAAAACCAGAAAAGCAAGAAGCAATACTCAGTATAAATGCCATACCATGTCTATCCTAATTTATATCGAAAAAAAAAAATTATAAATACTATGATTCATTCCCTATTGCTGTCCCGAGCTAACAAAGTAATTTGCCTTTTGGAGTTTTGCAAGCTTCACTTCATCCAAAGACAAAGACTGCAAATTGATATCTAAATTAGATAGACATTGATCTCTAAATCAGTAATAAAACATGGATATGTTAGGCCTCCAAATATTGAATAATCACCAAACTTATGCATTGCAGGTCCTTCTCTAATTCAATTCTTCTACATAAATCAGTTGCCAAAAACAGAGTTTTTAGCACAGAAGTAAGTAGTCCATGATTACTATTTGCTATCAGTTAATAATCACTGTCATAGTAATATTCAAAGAGTGGAATTACTATACAAACTGATTCCAAAGTCAAAAACTATACATGAGTATGTAACTTACAAATCTTTACATCAATATCAATTAAAAAGTGCAGCTGCCTTGAAGAATTGATATGTACAATACCACTTTACACATCTGCTTTCAGGTAACCAAATATGCATAACCATATATGCTTTTGTCCAAAAATTCATCTAACAAATCTCAACACAAATCCACGGTGGTCATACGGTTCAAAAAGATTGCTATACTTCCATGTTTGGCTAGGAATTCTCTCAATAGCATATCCTGTAGTTGAAATTAGCTCTAGAAAATCTTGACTTCTACTTTTGGAAAGGTAAAGAATATATGATTCTTGATTGATTTGGTACAATCAAACATAGTAGCACAGGTATTATCCAAAAAAAATATATATATATATATATATATATATATATATATATATAGTAGCACAGGTATTACAAATTACCAACGATGCAAGTTATCCATCAAGCCAATGCACAAATTTTAGAACGTCCTCAATATCATATCCTGCTATTAAAGGAAACTCGTGTTTAGTGTGAGATTAATAGCACATAAATGTAATAGCACAGTGTATACGAAATCAGTGCCCTTTACCTTGTAGACTGTGGGATCAAGGATGTTTCAATGTGAAACAAACCTTCTCTCATTCAATGAACCCTGTTTGTCTCATATCATACCGTCTAAACGCAGCTGCAAAAGGATTTCCGCCATAAATTAGCAGATGATTGTAGATTTAATAGGATAGTCTCAACTCTCAAAAGTTCATTTTTTTTCAACTTTCCAACAAAAGACATTGCAGTTTGACATAGAGAGGAAACTAAAACTGGAAAAACATAAGTATCATTACCCCATTGTAAGAAAAAAGTAAACTTACATGCAATTGTTTTGTACAGGTGCATTTGGGGTGAGATAGATACCTAATGATCGAACAAATTCTCCAAACTCAATAACCCCATTGCGCTTGACATCAAGTAAGTGAAAAATCTAACATAAATCGAATTCAGTATGTAAACTATTTTGTAAAAAAAAAAAAAAAAAGATGGATATGGAACACAACATATAGCTTGGATGCAGATTGAATTAATAGACCAAACTATTGCTTTAAGAGATCCTGCACTATAGTAGTATTTGTTTCTCAATTTATTCCAAGTTGCATCTAAGAACCATTGATGAAGAAAACAAAAGCAAAACTACAAAACCAATTACCCAGATTTCTCTTCTCCTGCCTCAGCCCAAAACACATTAATGAAGAACGATGCTCTTCCTCCTCTCCCTCCTCCTTGCTGATGACAAACCCAATATCACAACCCTAAACCCCAAATCAGTCACATACAAAGATTCAATGTGAATTTCAAGAAATTCTTTCAAGATATCTACATAACTTGAAAATCTAGATAGAAATTGAACACAGCAGCACACACAATCACCCACAAAACCAAATTCAAATGCCAAAAAAATCCCGATAGATAAACCCACATTCATATGCACCACCCACCCAGAATTGCATTTGCATGCACCGAAATTCAAAACCCAATCAACCGCACCCAAAATTCAAGCTTACCTTCCCTTCTTCCTCTGCTCTCTTCGCTCTCTCTGTCTGTCAAAACTCCACAGAGCAGTACGGCAGGTGTCGTCGAGGCAAGAGACAGAAGGCAGGGGCAAAATCGTCTTTTCACAATGTCGCCTCGGCTTGAGCCGGTAACTAAGCCTATCCGATGAACAGTTAACTGAGAATTAGTATATAGTAAATTTTGTAATCCAATCGCATGACCAATGAGTTTTGGAATTATTAACCTCGAGCCCTCAAAAGAGAAATTGTAAGGCTCCCCACTATCTATAAGAGTCTCCATGATAAGCCTCGTTTGTTTCGCGGATTTGAGGACTTGGGAAAGGAAAGTTATTCATTTCCTTTGTTTGGTAACCACAAAGTCCGGAAATGCTTTCCTGACATAGGGGAAAGTTGGGGGTAAACTCATTCCATTCAAACTTCATGGGATTGAGTTTCCCATCCCATTTCCCAGCATTAATTGCAATAATTTTGGACAATAATATCCTAGCATTAATTGCTTGAGTACCCTTGGTAGTGTTGAAAATTCATTCCAGATTGTTTTTATTTTAAAATAGAAGGGTATTATTGAAACATTAATATATTTTTACTTTCCTTTCCTGCACCAACCAAACATCGGAAGGTAAATCAAATTATCTTTCCTGGATGCTTTCCTTGCTTTACCAAACATAGTAAAGGAAATTTGACAGGAACTTTAGTTTCCCTTCCCCACGGGAAAGACAAGGGAATCGATTTCCCTTCCGTGAACCAAACGAGGCCTAAAGGGAGATCAGATACCCTTCACCTTTGTCTTGCTGGTAAGAGCATCTCCCCAATTGCTTTGGTCAAATTTCAATTTGACATATTTGATATAGCAATATTTTGACTAATTTTAGTTTCAATGGAGATTTTTGAATATTACTTTAATATATAAAATTCTATTTATGTTGTTTTTCCTTTGTTTTTTATTTTTTTTTATCTTGTAAATCAAATATCATACAATGAATGGTTCCATTAAGAGATGCAATTGAGATTACATCAATTTAAGGTATGGGAATACATAGCAGGAAACATAAACAGCTTGAAAACATAAACATATAGTACTTCACTGGAAACCAACAAACTGATACAAACTAAAAAAACTAGAAGGCTTTCTTGACCTCCATACAGACTTATGCTACATATTACAAGAGCAACTAGTCTTCAAAAACCATTGGAGGAATAAACTGAGTCAAACTTCATATATCACCTTGCAAAATTTTCATTTGAAGTTTGGAATAATATGCCCTCTGCTTAGGATTCATAGTAGATGTATCCATAGACATAATTCTCATCAGAAATTTCCCTTTTAAACAGTTCCATAGGCTCATTGGCCTAATTTGTCCTCGAACTGATTTGTAATCCTCATGATATCTGCATAAGAGTATCTGCTTGGTTTGAGAGCTCAGTAATCCTCTAAAAAAATTTCAATTTGTTTTTCTTTTCTGTCAGAACTATAGACATAATAAGCTGCAGCAGCAAGTAGTATGAGTACAAATGAACCCAGGGATGCACCTGCAAATTAATACTCTTGAGTAAATATCCACATTGCATATGAGATATTAAACAAACTAAAGAACCTGTTATTTGTCAAATTAAGTATTTGAGTAGTGAGCTATTGCTAGTTTGCTACGACATAACTAATGGTGTAACATTGCAAGGACTATATCTAATGGTGTAACATTGCCGTGCTCAAGGTTCTAAAAAACGCTAGGCGCTAGTCGGGCGATGACCCAGGGACTAGCGCCTAGAGGCCTAGGTGGGGACTAGGCGGTTTTTATTTTTTTAATTTTTAAATTATTTTTATAACCTATAATAATATAAATAAAAATATTTAAAGTCTAAAAATTAATTATAAATATAAAAATAGTCAAAATATAGAATAAATTAGGGTTTAGGGCCGCCTAGTCCCCGCCTAGCACCGCCCAAGCGGCACCGCCTAGTAGCCCAGCGCCTAAGAGCAACGCTTAGGCCAAAATCCGTTCGGTTCCTTACCACCTAGGTCGTTTTTTAGAACATTGGCCATGCTATATCTAAAATAACTTCAGAAAATGCTCTGTGTCTGAGTGAAGATGCTTCACAAGAGGTCAACAGAGAACCACTGGAAGAAATGTCTGATGATCCTCGCACAAAAAGAGATTCTTCTAATCTTTTTTTAATAGTCTCCATTTCAGCACAAATCTCTTTGTTCCCAATGAGTACAAGTAAAAAGTTTGATAACCCAAATTCATTTTCAACCTGCAATATAGTTATATTCAATGATAAATTACCAAAAAAAAGATCTGGACAAACTACTAACATTGACCAACAACCATACTGACTGATCCATGTTCCATGTTATTCTAAGAAGAGAGAAGAAAGTTGAAGACAACAAAGTGTTCGAATCCACGAGATTCAAATCCAAGTTTCTAATTCCATTAAATTCAATATCATCATGCAAGAAAAGGAAGGACCATAATCATGCAGCTCACTGCATTCTCACATAGATCAAAAATTAATGAGCACCCAATTGATCAATTTCACTTTGGAACAGAAATTCCTAACCGAGACAGATTCTTACTCAATTGAAATTAAATCATGGTCTATAACCAAAACACCTAAATAGAGCGTCTGAAAGTAGAGTAATTTATACACGAAATAGTAGAAGAGAAAGTAAGATTGGACCCAGAAAAGAAAGAAATTGATTGAGAGAGAAATTAGAATCGACCATGATTGAAGGGAAGAGAGGCGTCACCTTAGCTCATTGGAACCGGGGTTTCAAAAGCCTAAGTTTTGGGTGAGATGAAGGAAGAAAGACGGGGAAAAGAGAAAGAGAGACGCACTGAGAAAGTGAGAAACAATAAAAAAATAAAAGACAGAAAGAGAAAAAGCTATCAAATTTGAGGGATATGTCTAATCCACATGAAAAAGACATATCGGTTGGAGAAGGGTTTGGACTGTCAAAAATAAATATTGGGCTTCCACATGGCAATTGACCTCTCCGTTGGAGATGGTCTAATAGATTTTACTTTTTAGCACATGCTATTTCGATAACAAATTCCAACTGCAATTTGATCCTCTTTTGTAAAAAAAAAAAAGAAGAACAAATTCCAACTGCAATTTGACTCTAAGCTTTTCCTCTGATCCTACTAGATGTTTCATGTGCTCGCAGACTCTGTTGGCCAACCTATTCTTCTTGCTGAAATTTGTGCACAAGTTGTCATTGACAATTTACAAAGATATAGCTTTCAGGTTTTCTGTATTGCAACAGTTCATGATGTCCAATATTCCTGACTATTTGAGCACAATCGTTTTCTAACGATACATTCATTGTAATTTGTAAACTACTGCCATTAGTTGCATGTAGTCTTATCATACTTATACCTGTCTGATTACCTTTGAAACTTTCTTTATATATTGATTTGTTGTAATCTACTATTAGTCTTGCTGTCCAAATATTCATTTCGTACCATTAGTTATTTTCTTTTCTTGAAATCAATATTATTTTAAGTTTATGCATGTGTGTCTTGCTGTCGAAATATTCATTCCATACCATTAGTTGTTTTCTTTTCTTGAAATCAATATTATTTTAAGTTTATGCGTGTGTGTTTATTTTGGAGCGAAAACTAATCATTCTTGTGAACAACTAATCAACTAATCTAAGGAAAACTAACAATAAAAGAGTACACACTAGTCACCTTGCATCATATCCTAGAAGTTACTTTTGCTGTAAGAATGGAAGTATGGAACCATAGGAAAAAAGGAAAATCCCATTTTTATTCAAATTAAATTAGAATACTAATACACAAACTTAAGGCTGGACCTGTCAATCTGTGGTGGTGTACTGGAAGGAATCCTAGGACATACGTACAGCAAGAAACAGCCACAAGATCGATAAAGAGCTGCACAGAAAGGACGGTTTCATGGTATAGAACTAGGGAAAATCTCACAAACAGTACTTGATCTATCGGCCACTAATAACTTTCGTACCTCAAGTTCAAAAAATATCAGATTGGTACCTGAACTTCTGACCCCGACCCAATATCAGTACATGGGAACAGTAAAATCGCTAACGGGGTTAATTTTTGAAGGGTAAATATGTCATTTCACTGTTCATCATCTCCAAAACTCTCCCCTCTCTCTGCAATACCAGATTTCTTCTTCTTCTTCTTCATACCTCATCACCACTATCAACAACCTTTCACTTCTTCAATGGCCACCGTCCCATCCACCACCAACTCCTCTCACCTCTCCTTTGGTCGATTTGGGTTTGTGTGTGTGAGGTATGAAGAAGATAATGAAAAATCTAGGTTTGCATAGAGAGAGGGGAGAGTATTGGAGATGATGAACAGTGAAATGACAGATTTACCCTTCAAAAATTAACTCCGTTAACGATTTTACTGTTCCCAGATACTGATATTGGGTCGGGGTCACAAGTTCAGGTACCAATCTGATATTTTTTGAACTTGAGGTACGAAAGTTATTAGTGGCTTGAAGTTCAGGTACTGTTTATGAGTTTTTCCCATAGAACTATAGATGAAGAAAAAGTTCAAGTTTTGACTTGGGAAATATACTGTTTCGGTGTTTCCACATTAAACAAGGCTAAATGAGGAATCTTCACTTGTTGTATTTTGTTTCTTTCCTCAAACTTTTAAAATTATTTCTTTCATTCTTTGATTTGACATATAATGTACGTACTGAGACATGAATTAGGACAGAAAAGCATATTAAAATATATTTTTTTTGATACGTAAATAAGAACCTTAAATACTTAGGCCACGCGGGTCTCCACAGTTTACAGAGTCAAACAAAATGGCTCTAGAGACCGCAGGTGGGAAGCGATTAACCCACCAAATACGATCCGAGTGAGAATGGCCAAGGTTAGTAACAGAATCAGCAGCAAAATTTGCCTCTCTAAACACATGTTTAAAGGTGATGTTAGAAAAAAAGCATATTAAAAATTAGAACTCACAAATTATCATTCATTCAACTCTGTTTGTTTTCTTCTCATGAATAACGGAGTTGATACTTGATAACAATCTGCACTTCTGCAGCATTTTTTATTTTTTATTTTATTTTATGGAACTCATTAGTTTTTTTTTTTTTTTTAAATGGTCCATACGGTACCTGAAATTTTTGTCTCCTTATAAATTTCGGTACCTCACATTTGAAAAATATCAATATGGTACCTGAGGTTCTCTGCAAAAAAAAAAAAAAACAGAGGAACAAAGGAAGAAGAACTGAGGAAAAAAAAAGGGGTAAATTGATCATTTTATGATCAAAATTGCTAGCTGCCATATGCCATAACTGAGCTAACGACGGTCGGGCAGAGAACCTCAGGTACCGTATTGATATTTTTCAAATGTGAGGTACCGAAATTTATAAGGAGGCAAACGTCAGGCACCGTACGGACCATTTTTCCTTTTCTTAAACAAACATAATGGCTCTGGCATGTGATCAGGAAACACAAAACTGAATGATCAGTATAATACTAGAAACTCCTTATATTCTGTGTCTTATTTAGAACTTTATGAATATGTGGGTTTTGAAGGGAATTTTCTTAGGTACTTGAGTGTTTGTCATACACTCATTTTATTAAATATTTTGGACCTTTGGATTAGTAATATATCCAATATTCCAAAATATTTAAAATTTGGTAACCTGCATGTTTAGCCCTTATCTAATTATTGTTTGATTATCAATTGAAAATTGACAATTACGTTTTTTCCTTTTTAAAAAAGAAAATTAAAAAAACCTTATAATCTAGGTTCGCCGAATTACTATTTGTTAAATAGTCTTTATCACTAATTAATTTTATCATTAGCCAATTAATGCTTGATTATCAATTGACAATTACATTTTTTCCTTATTAAAAACAAAAACCTTCTAACCTAGGCTTACAGAATTAGTATTAGTTTTTTTTTTTTGAACGCGTGGGGTGTCAGTCCATTATAGTAAAGTAGGGAACATTACAAATATGACTCACCCGGACTCCGGGCAACGACAGAATAGAGTCATGAATGAATGATCTAAAGCAAGCCCTAGACTACTCAAACATAATGTAACCATAGGATTAAGCTCCAATGCTTCAAGTAACCTTGACACTACTAGGGAAGACTCCGAACGCAGCCAAGACCCCTCCCTAATTTTATTCATGTTCCCAAAGAATAACCCTACGCAGAGGGGGCTTCTCCAGGCTCAATGAACAAGGAAAAAATGAAAATAAAAGCTCGAGGCCCAAAAGAGCAATATTGAACCAATGTCCGAGCCTAAGCACCAACAAGCCCATGATCCAGAACCAACCCTTGATCCACTTCAAACCTATTGCCATCAGTGGCCGTACCTCCCGACGTCGCCGGAACCCTAGAGACGCTCACAAGGCCTTGCATCCCGTCGTCGCCTCCGTCATGCCTACCACCGCCGAGGTCACCACCCAGAAAAAAACCGCCGCCGCTGGGAGCAAACATGCCGCTTCCAGTGACCTTGACCCTAATCGCACCTGAGCCATCATGCGTGCAGCCGCATATCTGCAACCCTCCATGAGAGGAATATGCATCAGAACCGACGCCCCCCCCCCTCCCCCCCCCGCCGATAATGTCCCCATCATCACCTGGCCGCCGCACGCGCCATCGCCACAAATCAAATAAAGCTCCAGATCTAACGCCGGCGGACACAGGAGGGAAGCAAGTCGATTCCCCCACAGCCCAACCACCAGAGCGCTCCAGAAACCATGCTAGATCTCAACCCACAGCACTCCAAGCCGGAGGAAGGCCACCATAACCCATCGCCGGAGACTCAGAGGAGCACCGAGCGCCAGAAACCAGAAGAAGGAAGCCGAGACCTCCCAATGCCAAGAGGATCCAACGCACAACAGCATTGAGACCACCTTCATCAGAGACCAGAGAAGGAGGGTAGCCACCCGTTCGAGTCAAAAGAATCAAATTGTTGCCGCCGCCAAGAAACCCTAGGAGAGAGCTTCTAGAGAGAGAGAGCATTTTTCTAAAACTTTATCACTAATTATATCATTAGTAGTTTCCTTAACCAAATATAATTCTTTTTACATGCATTTTATGACAACCACAACAATTAATGTAAAAAATAGATAATCTTTGTTTTAGATGTAGTAACTACTTCATGTATAGCTTGTTATTACTGCCTTTTGAACTAATTTACAAATGTTACTACAATGTGTTATCATATAGGTAAACTATTATATTTTGACTAAAACCATGTATGTCCTCATTGGTGCAATGAAGTTCTTCCTTGAGTAACTAAAATAATATATTATGTAATTTCTATCGTCGAAGTCGTAATTACTTTCGGTCGATGTAATTTACCACAACCTACAAATATTGATATAAAAACGATAATTACGCCACCTACAACCTATGTACTAGTTTATGGATAATTTAACATCTGTGACAACCAATTCGTTTTCGCAGTGGTAAATCTTTATGTTTTTATCATTAATGAAATGATTACTTCAATGACCATGCATTTTACCACAAGGGCAACTTTTTTAAGTTATTAATAGACTTTGTCAAGTCATATGAAAAGACAAATAAGGACAGAGTGAGAAAAATGAAAAAAAAAATTACTTTAATTACCTCCCCAAATATAACATTCAATTAAATTGGTTTTACATTCAATTAAAATGAAAAAAAAAATTACTTTACTTATGTTACTATATAGTTTTATAATTTACCTAAAACAACTAAGTAAAAATAATAATTTATATACATAACCCATCATTTAATACAAAAATAAATTCAAAACAATCTGATTTGAAATTTTCTTAAACTAAATTAATTGAATATTATGATATAGTTATTACTCAATCTTCCAACCCAAAACCTTTGAAATCCTTCTTTTAGCAAATTCAAATGGATTCTAGCAACATATCAAGATCAAGAACCAACCCTCTGATTAATTTTGGTGGAGGAGAGACATACTCATAAGAGAGCAATATCATGTGATTTTGATTCATTCTTATTCTCGTGGTTGAAGATAGAGATAAAAAGTAGATTAACAGACTATTGTATCTCATGTTCAAGGGTGTTTTAGTAAAAATAAGGAGGTCTACTTAGCTTTTCAAGTATTCTAAAAAGTAAATTAGGAGGTGTACTAAGTATAGGAGGTCCAAATAGCAAATTTGGAGGTCCAACTAGAACCACCCTTACCACAATCCACGTCAATTGATGTAAAAGCGATAATTTTTGTTCTATTTGTAGTAATTACTCCATATGAACTAATGTACTAGTTTATAGACAATTTAACAAGTGTGACAACAAATTTGTTGTCAGAGTGGTAAATCTTTATGTTTTTATCATTAATGAAATGATTACTACATTGACTATACATTTTACCACAACCTCCAACAATTGATGTAAAAGTGATAACTTTTGTTCTATTTGTAGTAATTACTTCAAAAATTATATCATTTACAAGATTATCAACCATTTTATAATTCCGACAACATTTGTGTTGTGAACATGGTAAAATTAATACAAACCAAAAGATATGTAAGTACTCAGTATTGTAAGGAGGTTCTCCATTTGATAAATGTTGTCCAACTATGATATTTACACCTTTCATTACTTAATTACAATAACCACAATAAGTGTGGTCATAAGTCGTAATTTTAGTTCTATTAGGTGTAATTTATTATTTTAACAATATTTGTTACATGTTTCTGAACAATATTACATATCAAGATAGAATGTGTTGTTAATATAAGGTAAATTTTATTTTTTGAAAATGACACACGTCAACATTTAACTGGGTAACCTCTTAACCAGTTCAATAGTTTTCCACTACATTAATTTATTAAAAATTAAAAAAATAAGGGTATGATACCCTAGACGACCCCGGTTTTGAAAAGTTTAGCAGTATATAAGTGACTTGTCCTTCTTGCAACAGAACCTAGGTCCATAAAATTCTCGAGTTTGGCTTATTAGGTACCTTTTACAACGAATATTAAACTGGCACAATAGAAGAGGCAAAGAAAAACTGTTTGACATTGTAGAAGTCTAATAAAGAAGCAAATGTTCAGCTGCAGATTAGAAAAGAAACCCAGAAAACTTGTAGATTAGGTGTGGTTTTAATTTACTCATTACAAGAATGTATGTTCCTGGAGATTGTTTGAAATGGCCACCGACCCTTTTTGCATGTATGAGTTTTTATATCCATAGAAGCTGATCAGAGCTTGTTTAATAAGTGCTTACTCAGGAAGCAATTTACTTCACTCTTGTCACATGCTAGAGTTGACCTAACTATCATCTCAATTAGATTCTTACCCATGTTTCCAAGTCACTCCCGATCTCTGTCTGATATTTATTATACGAAATTCGTTCGTGGAGAGAGAGACAAATGCAGACGTGGTTCAGCCCTACTCGACAAAAAAATATGGAAGATAGGGTTGAGAGGTTTCAAACCAAAGACTTTATGAAATTGGAGCTACTAAACTCCGAAACTTGAACTTTCAGAGAATTGAGTATATCAAACTGACAATATGATCGAAAGTATTCTACAATAAGAAAGAGAGCATAGTTAAGAGACCATGTCATGTCCAAAGATGCCCTCCCTCTTGAGAGAGTCATGGATTACATTGCCAGAACTAGAAGAGGGAAAGTTGAGGTACTACTGAGGGAGATTGTTGTTGAGAAAATATGTCCTCTCATCGTCTGTGCACGTGTCAATCTGCTGGGAAGGGAGTACCATAGGCTCTTGCTGCATCTGAATGCAAAGGATCTCGGCCTGAGCCCCAGCAAGTTGCATTTGCAGCTCAGAGACTTGGTTTTGCAGGCAACAAATGGCCCCAACACACCCATACACTGGGTCCCTCACTCTTGCATTGGCTTCATACACTAGACTGCTCACTGCATCTGTTCTCTGGTGAACTGGAAGCTCCTGCCCATCATAACCATAAAACAAAAGATCAATTAATTAATTGCACTTTGCACCGCCACACTTGTCGCTGCTTGATAAAAATCTCATTTTGGACCTCGATCCTCAAATCGTTGCAATATCAACTAGCTTAAGTTACCTGTAACATCTTGCTAACATTGCTAGCACCAAAGACTTTGTGCACGATGGCGAACTTGTGGGGGTCATCGGAGGGAAAGTAAGGGGCAAAAATGCAGTCTTGGGCGCATCGGCGTCTCAGCAACTTGCAAGAGGCGCACGGTGAAGTTCCATTTCCGCCCATTATTTGGCTTTTGAGAAAGGTTTGGAGAGGTCTGGAGAGGAGAGGATGACTAAGAAAGAGGACTGTGACAGTTGAGAACGTGAGACTAAAACTACTTGGAGAAAATGGGAATGGAGAGGTGTGGAGTATTTATAGCAGTAGTAGATAACGTGTGAGCAAACAACACTAAACTCGTTTATAAAATTAATTAAAGTGAATACCATTTATAAAATATCTGAGATAAGAGACTACGTGGGTATCATTTGAGTTTCTATGTGCCAGAACGTATTGCACTGCATGGAACCAATCCGTTTCGTATTTCAAAGTTACGTTTAGGGGCGTCTAAAAAAAGGTAGTTTTACATTTTCTACAGAAGGAAAAAAGGTCGAGTACTCTCAAAAAACAAAAACCCTAGGCGGCGACTGGTCGTCTTGAGAAGTGTATGCCCGGTCCGACGGCACGCCCTCGCGGCGGCGGCGTCAGACGGGCCAAAATGGACATCTGGTCAGGCGGTGGCTGGTACTGGCGTATGCCTAGTCGAAGTGAGGGCTGTATGGTGCTGAGTTCGCTATCCAGATCTGTTGGAGGCCCTGCTGGGGAAGGGCAGCATCGAGCAGGTGACGGGCGTGCGATGCTGGAGTCGATCGTCCTAAGATCGGAGTACACACGGTGGGAGGAGAGGTTCCCTGGGGATGTTGAGTGGATGGCGGCGCGGTGGGTTTCTGTTATGCTCAGGCTGCATCGACGTGTTCTGATCTGGTTTGGGTGTGTTGGAACAGCGCTGGGGACGTGGGTGCTTGGGAGGGGCGGCCTTTCTTATCGGCGTGGTGGGGATGATAAAGGGACGGAGGGACGGCCAGTAGGCGGCGACTGGCATGCTGCCGGTGACGGGACGGCCAGCGTGGTTCCTACGAGAT
Organism: Rosa rugosa; assembly: GCF_958449725.1. NCBI lineage: Eukaryota > Viridiplantae > Streptophyta > Magnoliopsida > Rosales > Rosaceae > Rosa > Rosa rugosa. The sequence continues at coordinate 48,013,014 of NC_084825.1, forward strand.
GGTGGCGTGGCAGCATCATTGGCCTGCATTTTCGGCGACCCAAGGCTCGTGCTGGTTCAGAAGTGGGCTGGGCCCTAATCTGTGGCTGGAATATCCTTGCTTCATGGGTCTATGTTAGGGTTTGGGCCCAATTTTTGGGTCCTGCCCAAGCTATTTTTTTATCTGAAGTTTTTTTACTTTTATGTTCTTTAGGTTGGATGCGCTTTATGCGACCAAGAAATTCCTACATTTATTGTGTAGGACTAATCGGGCTATGTGCCTATGTATGCACTCTACGTGCCTTGTCTGCTCTAGGTCGGCGGCGAGTTATTTGCTTCGTCAAATGGGCGCTGCCGCCTAGTGGCAGGGTGAGACTAAGTGTCGTCGGATTTACTTTTCGGCGGCAACATAAGAGGAAAGCTGTGCTAAAGCTGGTAATTATGCTATGTTGTAATCGGGTTACATATCGAGTTATCTTTCCACTATGTCACTGCTATGTTAAAGCAAATGGAGTAGCTAATTGTGCACTCTTTGCTAGTTGGTGCTTGTTAGAATACAAGTCTCCCGTAGAGATTTTTGATATTATTTCGGAAAATACTCTAGATGCTTATTGTAATCAGGGGTTTAGGCTCTATGTCCCTCCCTTGTATTTGACAGTTTCATTAATCAAGGCTTGAGGGCAGCCACACCAGCCCTTTATTCAAAAAAAAAAAAAAGGGTAGTTTTAGTTGGACCTCCAAATTTGATAGGGGAAATGATCATTTACCCAATTTTAGCTTAAAAATTGCCCACTTGCTCAACAAACAGTTTTTTTAACTCCGTTTACCCAAAACACTCTAATTGTCACTGCTATGTTAAAGCAAATGGAGTAGCTAATTGTGCACTCTTTGCTAGTTGGTGTTTGTTAGAATACAAGTCTCCCGTAGAGATTTCTGATATTATTTCGGAAAATACTCTAGATGCTTATTGTAATCAGGGGTTTAGGCTCTATGTCCCTCCCTTGTATTCGACAGTTTCATTAATCAAGGCTTGAGGGCAGCCGCACCAGCCCTTTATTCAAAAAAAAAAAAAAAGGATAGTTTTAGTTGGACCTCCAAATTTGATAGGGGAAATGATCATTTACCCAATTTTAGCATAAAAATTGCCCACTTGCTCCACTAATAGTTTTTTAACCCCGTTTACCCAAAACACTCTAAGAGATTATTTCCCTAATACCCAATTAATTCTTTTTTATTTATTTTTGGGACTTTTTTGCCCTCTCCTTCTTTCTCACTTAGAGGGAGAAGTCATCCTCCACCTTGCCGGACTTCGGTGACCAGTGGCCGGCCGCCGACTCCGGTGATGGGAATCCGGCGACCGGTGACCAGAATCCGGCTACCGGACTGGTGTCGAGATTCCGATGTCTGAATTTATTGCCCCCTAATAATACCCAGTAACCATATTATTGCCCCCTAGTAATCATATTATTGCCTCCCAAAAATCATATTATTGCCTCCAATAATCATATTATTGCCTCCAGTGAATTGTATAAACTCCCAAAACCAAAATGAATACACTACATGCACAATTGAGCATATTATTGCCCGCCAGTAATCATATTATCGCCCCCCAATACTCATATTATTGCCTCCTAATAATCATATTATTGCCTCCTAATAATCATATTATTGCCCCAATAATCATATTATTACCCTCCAATAATCATATTATTGCCCTCAAGTGAACCAAAATGAATACATTACAGATACAAAAAAAAATACAAAAAATAAAAAAAAATCTCAGGATACCAAAAAAAAAAATTCTCTGGGCACCCACAGAATTGTGAGGCCGATGCAGGAGTGGTCGGGGCGTGTTTTAGGGTGACGGTGACGTTGGAGCGGAGTCGATTCGGGCTGGGATCGAGTCGGATCGGCGTTGGAGCTGAGTTGTTGCAATGGGCCTTGGATCATTGGATCTGTGGTTTGGGTGACGGTGACGCCGGAGGTGGATCGATCGAGTTGTTGGCTCGAAGCCGAAGGTGGGGCGCCGGAGCAGCCATGGCAGAGAGAGTCTGGTTTGAGAGAGAGAGAGAGTTTGTTTTGGGTGACGGTGGCGCTCGGAGGTTCAAATCGAATCCGGATGCAGTGCTCCGATCTTGGGGCTGGCTTGGGGGACCTGGCGGTGTTGACTTGATGGAGGTGTTGGCCCGAAGCCAGAGGTGGGGCGCCGGAGTAGCCATGGCACAGAGAGAGAGAGAGAGAGAGATGGAGTTTGGGAGGAGAAGGGGAGTCGAGAGAGAGAGAGAGAGATAGAGGGAGTATGAGGGCAATACTGTCAAACACTGTTAGATTGGGTAAATGGGGTTAAAAAACTCTTAGTGGAGTAAGTGGGCAATTTTTAGTCTAAAATTGGGTAAGTGGTCACGGCCCCAATTTGATATTTGGACTTCTCTTACTTATTAAACCTCTAATTCACTTTTTTTAATACATAAAAAGTTAAGTGCACCTCTTTAATTTTACCAAAACACCCTTGAATAATTAAATCTGTATCTTCAATAGTTTGTTGTTGTTGTTGTTTTTTTTTTTAATTAATTTTTTATTTATTTTTATTTTATCTCTATCAATTCAACCATGAAAAATTTTGTAAGTGACCTGCCAACATTTTTGGTATATTTTATTATTTTTATGATAGAACCAGAAAGTGATTCTTGGAAAGGCTGAACAAGCAGACAATTACAAAGATTTTTATTAATCCAGATCAAAGTTTTGTTTGTTTTTTGTGGAATATGGATAGGGGTGGTTCTAGTTGGATCTCCAAATTTGATATTTGGACCTCCATCTTTTTTCAATTATCAATAGAGTTTATCATCTTATATGAAAAGACAAATAAAGACAAAGAGAGAAAAAAAAAAGAAAAAAAAACAAATACTCTTCTTACCTTAATATAACATTCAATTTTTTTTCCTTATATAACGTATCTAATTTTATAATTTACATAAAATAATTAATTTCTATACATGGCTCCATGATTTTATACAAAAGTAAATTCAAAACAATATGATTTGGAATTTCCTTAAACTAGATTTATTAAATATTTTGATGTAGTTATTACTAATTAAGATCCAACGTAAACGTCTTTTAATTAGATTTAATCGATATTTATTTGATAACCAAAGTCCTTTTTAGAACCATCCATATTTAGGGCTGCACATGGATTGAGTTCGATTCATTTTGACTCCAAACCGTTTCTATGCCAACTTGCCAAGTGAGAGATTTAGGTATTTTGGACGACCGATCATTAAAAGAAATAAGGTTAATCTGAAACAATCCAATCAAATTAAAGATGTTTTGGTTCGGTCGGTTAGGCGGTTGTAACCTATATAATATTAACATGCTATTTATGAAAAAAATTATGGTAAAGTTCAATCCCAATAATAAAAATTTTGTCAAATAAACAAAATCTAAATTTAAATTTCAATAATCAAAATCCAAAGCCAATATTCAAAAACCAAAATTTAGAATAGATTCAAAGTGATTTCACTTATTTGAAGGCTTAGCCATCAATAGTAACTTAGTATGGTAGTATAAAAGGTTAGAGAATGAGAGACTGAGATATGTAATGTGAGAGGATCATAGGAATTGTAGCGATTGTATACTAGGGTTCTAGGCCTTTTGGCCTTAGATTCAATATGGTAGTATATCATTTGAGAATAAAGTTACAATTGAAGATTAGAACTTATTTAGAACAAACTGGACAAATGAATATATATTTATTATGTATATAAAATTTAAAACTTTTTTCTATTATACTTCAAACATACCAGACGGTTCTGATTCTGCGGTTTAAGCACAAGAGAAACCAAACCAACCCAGTTCATAAATGGTTTGGTTCAGTATTGAATAGCTTTCAATTTTTAAAGTTAAATAACTTTAATCAAACCATATTTATATGTCAGTTTTGGCCAGTTTAATCGGTTTGTACCGTGTTTTGCACACTCTTAGTTGAGCATGGTGGATTGGTCACCATCACGGTGATCATGGATGTTTGTCTTCCACAATGATAGGGATGGTGTAGGGTTTTTTACATCTTTCTTTCGGGTTTGCAGTCGGGTTTTTCGAATATGGTGATGGTGACCTAATGCTAAGTCTGTTGTTGGTGGACCAATAGGAGGTGGTGGCCAGTGATGGCTTTAGGATCATGTTCCAAGTTGAAGTTAGGTCAACGACGACTCCAATTTCTCTGGGTTTGGGTTTTGGGGCGGATATGGCGGTGGATATTGGTGAGATATAGCAACGATAGCGTCCGGTGGTGGAGCTAGCAGCCTTTTCTTCGTTGGCGGAGATAGGTGTAGTATGTCGAAGGCAACGTTCTGGACTGCCAACTGTGGTGGCGGTCTGTTCATGAGTACTGGCAGTAGGCTGGGCTTTTAATGCTTTCCTTTGTGTTTTGGGCTAAATTTTTGGGCATTGGTGGTGTTGTAGCTTATACTGCTTTTGGCTCTTGGGATTTATAATAAGCTTTGAGCGCTTTCTATTATTATTTTTGTCTATTTTTAAATTGATCCTGGGGAAACCCCCTCTGCGTAGGGTGGCCATGGGTTTTTATGAATAAGTTAGGGCTGACTTTGGGGCATAACCCTAACATTGTCTTGGTTACTTTAGTTACTAAAGTTGCATTCTAGGATAACATGGCTTTATATTGTGGCCTGCAAGGGTGAGTCATGATACATTGTTACCTACATTTTCATTTATTAATGGCTTGACAACCCTTCCTTTTAGAAAACAAAAAAAAAATTGTGCCATAATGTTATAGATCACCAAAACCAATATAATCGGGTAACATATCTTCCCAATAGTCAATTAGTCATTGCATGTTTCATAGGTACGTAAGAGCATCTCTAACATTTTATTTAGGATTAATTACTGCTTATTCCTTATACTTATAGGGTTTCGTCGTTTCAGTCCTTGACGTTTGAATTTCACCTAAAAACTCCTCGAACTCTCAATTTCCTCCCAATTGGTCCCTGCCGACAAGCTCCGTCCAAATTTTCCGTTAAATTGCTGACGTGGCATCCATTTCACACTAAAAAAAAAAAAGTAATTGAGGGTAATATAGACGTTTCAGTGTGAAATAGATGCCACGTTAGCAATTTAACGGACAATTTAGACGGAGCTTGATGGCAGGGACCAATTAGGAGGAAATTGAGAGTTTGAGGAGTTTTTAGGTGAAATTCGAACGTGAGGGACTGAAACGACGAAACCCTATAAGTATAGGGAGTAAGCAGTAATTAATCCTTTTATTTTTTAAGAAAAAATTGAAGGGAAAAAAATCTTTGTATTATAGAGATTTACAAGTTTTTTTTTTAGAGAATTATCAACTCCTTGCATTGATCAGCGAAATTACACATAATGACTCATCCCTGTGGGACTGTCAAAAGAGTCACTACCTAAGTAATTCAACTTTTTTAAAGATCATGACGCTCAGCCAAAACTACCCTAAAACATCCATGAGAATCAAATGGGCAAAGATGCTATGGACATTTTTGGGGACATGTTCTCAGAGAGACCCTATGAACTCCTTCCCGCAGTTATAAATTTACAAGTTAAAAACTCTTATAATTTTTGTTGTTTAGTTCCCGCAGTTTCTATATGAATGTACTATTCACAATTAAATATGGTATTATTCTCTTTAAAACAGGGAAATATTTATGAAAACTATTTGAGCAAAATATGCTTAAAATAAAAACTTATAGGAGAATTATTGGAGAATTGCTCTAATAAGGCTATAGTTTAGCATTTCTCTATGAAATATAGAATTTTCTATTGTTTTTATCTCCTTATTAAGCATTTAGCTTGGATGTCAATATATTTCAATGTTTCACTTCTCATCAAGATTGTTGATCGACTAGATACTAATTTTCTTGGTCATCTTTGTTGTCAGCTTTTGACTTTGTTAATATTCTTCAGGACTCAGGAGTCATATTGGCATCATATTTAATCACATGTCATTCTCAATAACAGTTATTCCTAGGGCTGCACACGGATTGGATTGGATTGGATCGGTTTTGACTCCAAACCATCTCTATGCCAAAGTGAGCAGTTTATGCATTTTGAACAACCGATCATCAGAAAAAATAAGCATAGTCCAATCCGATCCAATCCAATTAAAGATGATTTGGTTCGGTCGGTTAGACGGTTTAACCCTAATAATATTATTTATAAAAAAAAATCGTAGTAAAATTCAATCTCAATAATAAAAATTATGTTAAATTTAAAATTCAATAATTAAAATCCAAAACCAAAATTTAGAATAGATTTAAAGTGATTCACTTATTTGATGGCTTAGCCATTAGTAATAGCTTAATATGCTAGTATTAAAGGTTAGAGAATGAGAGATTGAGAGATGTGATGTGAGAGAATCAAAGTGATTGTAGTGATTACATACTAGGGTTCTAGGCCTTTGGGCCTTGGATTTAATATAGTAGTATACTAGTATATCATTTAAGAATAAAGTTATAATTAGATATTTAAAACTTACATAAATAGACTGGACAAATGAATATATAAATTAAAATTTTTTTACTATTATATTTCTAAAATGCTGGTCGGTTCATGTTTTGCGGTTTAAGCACAAGAGAAACCAAACCAACCCATTTCATAAATGGTTTGGTTCAGTAGTGAACCGGCTTTCAATTTTTAAAGTTAAAAAACCTTAACCAAACCATATTTAGCGGTCGGTTTTGGCCGGTTTGTACCATGTTTTGCACTCCCCTAGTTATTCCAAAAAATTAACAAAACACAGCTCACAGATAAAAGATGAGTACAACTATTTTTACTTTTCTTATCTCTATCCACACTCTACATGCATCTAACCTTATTGAAAAATCCAAATACTCAAACCCTTAACCCAACATTCAAAACCATGATTAACCCTTTTGCTCATGCAGTCCCGATCCCCTGGTCAGCAGCTGACCAGGGGAACGCTGCTGTTTGCTCATGATAGGTTATATATAGAAGTACCCACGTGAATGAGATTGTACGTGTGTTTCATGAAAGAAACCAATATTCCTTCTTTGACAACTTCAACACTCAATTGATTTTGCCAGTGCGCAGCCGCGCTTGATTGGTATACCATCATTATTTGATTCAAATATGTTCGATGAATCAAATATATGTTCAAGTAAAAGATGCAGCAAGTGAACGAAAACTAGGGAGAATCTACTTTATTTCTTTCTTTTGCCAGCGGGTGGAAGAAAGAAATCCGTTTCGGTGAGCAAAATTGAACCGAAATAAGTCAATAGATTCTTGAAAGCAGAAAAGCATGCATGGATTCAAGAAAAAAGGAGAATTGCGGCAAATGTTGTTGCCTGCCATATGCATGCGCATCCGTGCATGGTTTCCACGTTCTTGATATGAGGGCATCCCCAACGGTGGAGTTATAAGCTATTTTGATCTCTTTTGGCTTTTGTGGTGAGTCATTTTCAACCAATCCCAATCCCAATGTGTATAATCATTTTAACTTAACTTTAGCCAAAAGCCCAAAATGATGAAGTCATGAAGGATTGAAGAACGAAAGCCATTTTGGCTTCAGTCTTTAGAGGGGATGAAATCTGCTGTCCCAAAAACCCTCTCCCAACACTATCCCCATGTTTTGATTGGCTTAGAATGATTAAAAAAATCATTATCTTAATCTTTCTTTCATTTTCTAATCTTAATGGACCAATCAGAATATGGAGACAGGCTTGACACATGGTTTTTGGGGACAGCAGATTTCATCCCGTCTTTAGAGGGATGAGATGCGGGCCCCAGCTGCACAGGCTATTAAATTGGAACGTAATAGTCAACGCGCCACAGGGAGTGTGAATCTCTTACTCGCACAAAAGGACAAAATAATTGTGGATGGGAAAGAAACGCGCCTTACACGAGCATTAATGGTGGCCGACATTGGGCCTCACGTGTGACAAAAGCCATCGGTGGCTTCCAACGGTCATAAAAGGAACGACCCAGATTTATGTGTTATTAATTCTATTTAAATGAAACGTCCAGATTAATTCGTTCTAAAAATAAAAAAGTAATATATATTTACTGAATCTCTAATCTGACGGTAGAAAAAATGTCATGGATTAAAATCAACGGTGAATAATAAAGTAATTGTGTTTTAAACCAAAAAAACTTTAAAAAATATAAGAAAATTTTCTAAAAAATCAGAAAAATATTTTTTGCCCATTGGAACAGAAACTTTAACAAATTCTATAAATATCAAACCCTCTTCTTCATAATTTTTCACTCCAAAACATCTCCAATCTCCTCCAATAAACTTCATCCTTTTTCGCAATTGTTTTTCGCCATATGATTAGTGTTTTATATTGGAATAATTTTAAATACACATACCTATTTTATTAATACACACCCCAATTTTTTGTAAAACATTTTATCCCTATTTCAACCTTCCAACTATTATTATTATCTCCAACCTCCTCTTCTGATCTAGTGATAAAGATGTATCCTCAAGGAAGAATGTCACACCATTTTCGTGAGATGTGTGTTGGAGCTCATCTTGTTGTCAAGGGACCCAAGGACCGTTTCAAGTATGAGCCTGGCCAAGTTAAAACTATTGGGATGCTTGGTAGAGGCTCTCGAATCACTCTGATGTTCCAGGTTTTACTGTCTTTAAAAAAGGGAGGTTCTAGTTGGACCTCCAAATTTGATATTTAGACCTCTCCTACTTATTAAACCTCCAATTCACTTTTTTGAATACTTACCAAAACATCCTTAAACAATTAAATCTGTATCTTCAACAATTTGGTTTTTTTTTTTCTTATCTCTATCAATTCATTCATGAAGAATTTTGTGAGTAAGTTGCCTACATTTTTTGTATACTTTCAGTGACAGAATCAGAAAGTGATTTTTGGAGGATCCGAACAAGTAGACAATTACAAAAAAATTTCTATTAATCCAGATCATTGTTTTTTTTTTTTTTTTTTTTTGCAATATAGATGGTTCTAGAAAGAGTAGCGCCAGAGACCCCAAAAAATTATACCAAATATGAATCCCAAATGACGTGGCAGCTGCCACATAATTCTTTTAACTTAGTAACTTCCAATGTGTAAATAAAACTTAATTTATTTGAGGAACTAATATACTTTTTGAATTAAAATCATAATATTAGCAAAACAGAAGAGGAAATCAACTCTACACACAAACAATCAAATTCCAACAATCCCAGTACTGATAACACCGATTCTTCGCTAGTATTGTAAAGCGAATAAAGTAGCCAGTAGAGCACTCTTTGCTAGTTGGTGCTTGCTAGAATACATTGTTTTAGTGGAGACTCTTGTTATTATTTTAGGAAGTTCTCTTGATGCTTATTGTAATCCGGGGTTTAGGTACCATGTCCCCCCCATGTATTCTGCGGTTTCTTTAATCAAGGCTTGAGGGCAGCTGCACCGGCCCTTTATTAAAAAAAAAAAAAAAAAACACCGATTCTTAAAATCACAAGGTATTGTCATCAATTTTTTAATGCAACTCCTCAATTCAAGGAATCATCTAAGCTTTTTAATATTTTGAATGGCAACATGCACAATTCTAAAGGAGACAACTCCATTTCAAGTGAAGATTCTTGATCAAAACACTGTTTGTATAATCTTAAGAAACAGTTATCGAAGTTGGTCGGTTGCTAGCACGTTGGGGGATTTGGCAAGAAGCTTCGTGGATCGTTAGGGTTTTGAAAGCAAACTTATACATAGATATTAATATAATTCCATTTCTTTTAAATAATTCCAATTATAATCTAATTATTGGGGCTTCAAGAAGATGAGACCTGAGTTGAAGTACTGAAAGAAATAACCAAGTTGCCTTTCCAGCAAAATTGCTAATGCATAAAGCTAACTTCATGTTGACATAAATCCTTTGTATGAATTCCAAAAAGGAAAAGATTGGTTTCATTTGAAACCTGGGGATGTCTTTTTGAAATTTTAGTGCCTTCAAGCATGATTGAATAGAAAGCTAGTAAAAGAAGTACAAAGAACATGACAGTATTGTTGTTTTCGGAAAAATATCATGCAACAGACCTGTAACTTTGAAAAAACATAACTAATTCTAGAAAAAATATTTTGAAGAGATTTCAATTCTGAAATGATCTTTAGGATGTCTACTGCAACTTTTATGAAGACACCAACTTCAAATACCCAACCTAAATGTACAGTTTTCAGTAAAAAGGCAATTGGGTCAAAAGCTCAGAAACACAATTTCAGATTTGGAGACCTCTGTCCTACCTTGAATTTAACCAATGAATTTTAAATATAAGAGCTAGAAAATAATGAAACAAATCAAAGAACTTAAAATCAATTAAAAGACATAACCGATTCAATGAACACATGGATTATGGAAAAAGAAGAAATTTATAATGCAACAAACATAATTATATAGATGACTTGACTCATAAACTCTCGCAAGCGTACGAATCGTTGTCAAGTAAGGGAAGTATTAGAACCTTGATTATCGTACCTCGGGGATTAGGTGTTGGACATAACCGAGGTAATTGGCGCTAGAATAACTTAAAAGCATACAATGAAAAAGTAAAAATAAAAATAAAATAAAGTAAAATAAAATATTCACAATGCACCAAGCCTCGGCAATGCTCGGCTTAGGTCACACTAAGCCTAATCAAAGCCACTAACTTGTAGCCCAAATGAGTTATCCACAATGGAAGGTAGAATTTTGTTTGGGAGTTTTGAATAGAGAATTAACTAAATTAAATGCAAACTAAAATAAAAGCAAACAACTAATTATCAAGCAAGAAATTAAAATTCGGATTTCAAATTAATGGGAACATGGGAGTGTCGGGTGATTCACACTAACTATCTTGTAAACATCGATGCCAATTTCACAAATGCATGCATTTTCTATATGTGTCGAGTCTCGTATCTAGTACCGGTTAAGGCTACTAAACCAATTATCCTTTCGGTGTATCGATTATGCCGTTTAAGGTCACAATCAACTCTCTAATTTGGGCATTACGCCGGTTAAGGCCGCAATATCCAAAATTAGAGGCCTAGAGAGCAAGATAATAGAGACCCAAGCAAGCTTAGCTACAATTAAGTTAGCTAATGGTCACCACACTTAAATCCTAGATGCCACAAGACTAATAAGTTGTCAATGTATCAATCTATTCATCACAATTGCCCACAACATAATTTCAAATGGTGACAAAGCCTAGAAACATGCTTCTAAGGACCAATAAATTCGGATTTAAAGCATACACAATGGAAATTGCATTTATTAAAAGTAAAGCATCAATATTTATACAAGATGAGTTAGGGCTTCACAACCCTAACTCCCAAAATTGAACTACTCACAACCCATTATCAAATACATCATCAAATACATAAGAAATTAAGAGAAATGATAGAGGAGAGAGGGAACACAAGCTAGGCTCACAATTTGCTATAGGCAAACATGAACCCAACTTGAAATTAAGCCCCTACTCTTTACCAAAAGTAAAATCTCCTTGTGTTGATGAGCAATTGATGGTGTGGATAGTAAAAACCCTTTGATTGCTCCTTCCAATTTTGAGAGAAATTGATAAGAAATTTAAAAATGGAGGAGAGAGAGTGGGGAGGTGGGTTTCGGCTGTAGAGAAGAAGGAATAGAGAAAAATGGATCTGGGGAGAGGAGTGTGCGGCTGTTTTCGGGTTGAGATGAGAGTAGAGAATGATGGATTATATGTATAGAGAGAGAGGAGAGAATGGGCTGCTTTCGTAACTCAGAGGAAAGGATGGGATAGGGGTTGCCATGTGGCAGCATGGGAGTGGGCAAGGGGAAAGAGAGGGATGGCCTGACACTCTAGCACGTGATAGCCTTCAATTAACAAGCAAGCAATTAAGGTTTAATTGCTACACGGGGCATTTGGCTGAGCATGATTAATTAATCCCTTGATTAATCAATCTCGATTAATTAATACAAGGGTTAATTAATCAAATAATTATTTAATACAACTTTTTCTTTGCTTCAATTTTCTTCTTCTTCTTTTGCTTTTTCCGAGCTCAAACCAATGATTTTCACATATTTGCTTGGGGCATTGACTCGCTGACCATTGTTGACTTTTCGTCTCCTTGTCGAAAATTCCAATTTGTTCCAATTTTGCACCATTTTCTTCTAAAATTCTCAACTCCGCTTATTTACTACAACATAAATAAAAATGGATTAATTACATACTAATTAGTTTGAGGATTAGCTTAATTCTAGAATTTTAGATATAATTACACGTATATAAATGCGTGTAATCAATAGATTACAATACAAACTTTCTTGATAGTTCATTATTCCCACAGAAAATTCAAACATATACTTCAAAGGCAAACTACAAACTGGCAGCCTTTGCTCTTATTCTAGGAAACTAAACAAGACAAGTCTCACGCTTCACATTAATCACAAAGCTCTTCAAAAGAGAAAATTAAACTTCATGTTCAGTACCTACAATATTTAATAGGGGTGAGCATCAATAGCTCAGTAGGAGGTTAAGCCTCTTTAAGTAACATAAACCAGTAATACATGGATGTATGCAATGCTATTTTCATCTAAGACACAAAGAGTCTACATGTCCCATACCATGTAATTTACCTTTTTGAGGTGACTCTAGATGAAATAACATATGAATTAACCCCATAACCCAAACCATGATTCCCTTTTTGCTAGTCATCTTGCTTAATCTCGATCACCAAAATCGTACAGCTCTATTAGCCCACCTGAAATTTGGTCCTTACGGATTAAGCTCAACTACACAAAAGAATACTCCCACATATTTCATTCCCATTCTATTCTATCAAAACCATCCCTTAGAATTCATGAACATGCTAATGAAACAATATGATAAATAACGGATAACACCCATTAACTCTTTCATCAATCAAAGTTCATAATTGAAATCACATATAGCAACATAGCAACCAAGCAAACTAAGTAGATGTTTCCCATGATCCCCCTACCTCGTTTCGAAAGTTAGGTTATACTTCACAGGTTCCTCCTTAGTCTCAAAAATTCTCCTTCCCTCACTTGTTTTTTGTTTTTTTGTTTTTTTGTTTTTTTTTTTTTTGTTTTTTTTGTTTTTTTGTTTTTTTGTTTTTTTGTTTTTTTGTTTTTTTGTTTTTTTGTTTTTTTGTTTTTTTGTTTTTTTGTTTTTTTGTTTTTTTGTTTTTTTGTTTTTTTGTTTTTTTGTTTTTTGTTAAAACAAATATAAGGAATTCAATAAAGAAAGTAGAACAAACCAGGATATTTATAGTGTATGGCATTTAGTTCTAGATAAACACAATAGAGAGTAGAATTGGATGCCAACACCATTAGCTTCCTCTATGTTTCGATATGGACTGCCACCTCCTGGTTCTAGGTCTCCACCACATGCTTCTAGGGATCCACCCCTTGCTACTAGCTTTGATGAATCACAACTCTGGTAACTGACTCTCCAAGGCTCTTCAACAACATTGACACCTCCAGCTTCTAAGATTATTCTTATCAGGGTGGTCTATCGTAGTGGTACTGATCCTTTAGTTTAGGTGGAGTGGTGCTTGCAAAGAGAATCAAAATAGGGGAGAAAGACGATGAAGATAGCAAACCAGATTTTGATTTTTTTAGAGATTGGTTTGTTGTTAACAACAATCTAACAGAAGTACATGTCAATTGCTCTTAATTGGGCTTTTAAAATTGGGTTTTTGTCTATTTACCCCATTTTTAGAGATTTTTTTCCCACTTACCCCATTAAGTTTTTTTAATTCTCTCTTACCCAAAACACTCTAAGGAGGTCTTCCCTAATACCCCATTAAGATTTTTTTTTTTGTTTTTTTAATTTTTTTTAATACCATTTTACCCTTACCCCTTTGTTACTTAGAGAGAGAGAGAGAAAATGGAAGAGAGATAAACCATGGGAGACTTCGCCGGAGTCCGATCACCGGCCGCCGGAATCCGGTCAACGTTCGCCGGATTTCGGTCACCGGCCGCGGGATTCCGGTCACCGGCTACCGTCCACCGGAATTTGCTGAAAATCTCACCGGAAAGTTTTTTTGCACCCAATAGACATCTATTGCCCCATAATAGAGGGGCAATAGACGTCTATTGCCCCCCAATAGACGTCTATTGCCCCAATAGTCTATTGCCCCCTAATAGACGTCTGTTGCCCCCAATAGACGACTATCAGCCATGTATTGCCTCCCAATAGACGTCTATTGCCCCCCAATAGAACTTTCGGTAGCCGGAATAGAAACTAATCTTCCTAAAATTAGACAGATAAAACTTTGATTAAAGAAAAAGAAGAAGAAATTATATCAATTTTAAAACGTCTATTGTCTCCCCATAGACGTCTATTGCCCCCCAATAGACGTTTCGATTACCGAAATGAGAACTAATTTTTCTAAAATTACACAAATATAACTTTGATTAAAGAAAAAAAAGAGGAGATTACATCAATTCAAAACGTCTATTGCCCCCCAATAGACTTTTAACAGACTTCTATTGCCCCAATAACACCTTTTATTTTATTTTTTCTTTCCTTCTATGCCTTATGCCCCCCATTTTACACAAAAAAAAAAAAAAATCTCTGCCTGAGTTCCACCGGCTTCTTCGACTCTGAATCATTACTCCTACAATACACACATGCATTACCAACAACAATACACATACACTCGTTTTGTTATACCCAATTTGAGAACTCCCAGAAGCAAGGGGAGCAATCATCCCATCAGCCTTTCTCTGTGGGTAATGAACCAACACAACTAGACACACCACTGTGTCATACTTCCCTCCTAAGATCTCTAAATTACTTCAAATTTCAGCAATATGACTCATTCTTTTCCCAAATCCAAAAGCTCATAACCAAAGCATTTCGAAAGACCAGTTCAAAATTCTAAAAGCTGGATCACACCACTGTGCAGACTCGCGAGGATCCATGGCCTCTTAGTGTGGAAGCTTAGTCCCTTAACTCTATTACTCTTCGTCTCGAACTTGGTCAACATCTTCACCACCGCGACCACTGTAATCCGATCCAATCAAATCAAAATTCAACCACCGGATGAACCAAAATTCACAAATGAAATCGCATCCACTCTCCAACGAAGTTGATATCACAAATCAATCGAAACGCGAAAAGATAAGAAGCAAACAGATCTGAATAGGAAACATAGCAGTGAAGAAAACGTACCTTAGATCCGATCAATGGGTGAGAGGATCCAAATGATTCGCTAGTGCTCCGGCGAACTCACCGAATTCCGCTTTACCTCTAGCACCTCCGACGTCTGATTCTCCATCACTGCCGGATTCCGCTTCTGATATTCTTGCCCAGCACCAGATGCCAGCGACGTCAACCACAACGATATCAACGATGATGAGTTGGTCGGACTCGGAGTGTTTGTAATCACGGAGGGATGAGTGAGGGGGAGAAGGCCGGGATCGGACTCGGAGTGATCGTCGGGTTGGGTTGGTCGTCGTCGACGACGTCTTGCAGAGAGAGAGATGGAACGAGAGTCTGAGAGGGAGAGTGTGGCAATATATAATTTTTAATTTTTTGGAGCTCAAAATTGTCATTTAGCTATTAAATTGTGTTGGTGGGAATAAAAATTTGTTGCTGGGGTAAGTGAGATAATTTTGTCCAATTTTGGTGCTTTGGGTCAAGGACCCTTTAAAAAAACACAAATAATGGGCTGGTTTATAAATATAGAGATAGCATATATACCTATATATATATATATATATCTACATAGCACGTTTTGGTGATGTGTGTGTATATATATTTATATATATCACACCATAAAATAATTATACATATACACACACCCATAAGTAAGAATATAAGTTAATACTCAAGCAAAAATAATAATATTCACTATACCTTACTTTTTAAATATTATTAAAAGTATGGGTCGTCACAAAACCATATGATCATAATTGGTGTGGTTGAGATTCTTGAGGGTCTTAACACACCAAGGAAGGACGTACGTGGATTGAAACTACTAGTTTGATTGCAAAGGTTTTGTCCAAATTGGAGAAAATAACCCTAAAGTTTTCGCTCTCTAGCTAAAAAATGGGATGCAATGGAGGAAGTTTTGGTTGCAGCTTTTTTGTTTCTTAAGAAAAATATAATGAGTGCTTCTATTCATACCTCCACATTTGGTACATAGACCTCCCTAAATTTTTGTAAAAATTTATATTCCATTTTGCCCTTGTATAAAACTGAAACATAAAAAGCACCTCAACTTACTCAACTCTATCTTCTTCTCTCTCTCTCTCTCTCTCTCATTGTTTCTCCTTACTTTTTCTCGATCTTTTTGTTTCCTCTCTCTCATTCTGTCTCTATTGTGATTGATGGGAACTTGGGAAGCTAGTAGTTAATTAACTATGGCAATTGTTAAAACAACATACCAGAATATGGTATAAAACCTAGCTAATAAACTAGAGGATGATAATAGAAATATCAAATCAAAACACAAGTTAAGTGACAGCATAGAATTAAAACAAGCAAGGTTACAAATCAACTTTTACGGCGGAACTTGAAATCTTATATTCCCAGACCTAAGACCAAAATCCTGTCCTTGAAATCTCCACACCCACCAAAATTAATTAGCAAAATAACCCATCAACCAAAGAGAGAGAGATCGAGGAAGAAGAAGGAAGACTACGGGCTTGGTTCCAGTTTTTTACCTTTTTTTTTTTTTTTTTTTGTCTTCTGTTCTCCAGAGGGACAAAAGGGGGCAAAAAAGTTTACAAAAATTTAGAGAGGTTCATATACCAAATGTGGAGGTATGAATAGAAGTACTCAAATATAATTTTACAAAAACATATACCATGTGGAAATTATAGGGTGATGATATGGCAAGTGTCATGTCATTTGGGATCTTATTTTGGTATAAATTTTTGGGATCTCTAGCATTTTTCTTCTAGAAAAGACTTTGGTTATCAAATAAATAATATATTTATACATCGATTAAATCTAAATTAAAAACTTGGATCTTAATTAGTAATAACTACACCAAAATATTCAATAAATTTAGTTTAAGGAAATTTCAAATTCAGATTGTTTTGAATTTACTTTTGTATTAAATGATGAGGCCATGTATAGAAATTAATTATCTTTACTTAATTGTTTTAGGTAAATTATAAATTTATTCTAAAAAAAAAGTTATAAAGTTATATAGGTAATATAATGAATTTAAAAAAAAAATTGAATGTTATATTAATAGGAAAGGTAAGAAGAGTATCTGTTCTTTTTTTCCTCTTTTCTCTCTTTATCATTATTTGTCTTTTCATATGAGTTGACAAAATCTATTGATAATTAAAAAAAGATAGAGGTCCAAAGATCAAATTTAGAGGTCCAACTAGAACCTCCCTTTAAAAAAAGACACGTTCTTTTTTTGGGCAAAAAAAAAAAAAAAAAAACTCCATACCTTAACCCTATTGTAAACCTACCATTTAAGAAATCAACCATCACATATATCGGCACTCTAATATTAGGATGTATTAACATATAAAGGCTTGCTCACCTAAGAGACAGTTTTTAAGGGACTGTGAGAGACAAGTGAATCTGACGGCTGAAAATAAATGCACAGTTTTAAGTTATTATAATTTCTGCTTTTATATTTAATACATGTGGTTAAGATGCATTTGTCCCTCACAGTCCCTTAAAACTGTCCCTTAAGTGAGCAAATCTGTCAACATATATATTAGGATTAAATACTGTTTACTCCCTATACTTATAGGGTTTCATCGTTTCAGTCTCTGACCTTCGAATTTCACCTAAAAAGTCCCTGAACTCTCAATTTCCTCCCAATTGGTCCCTGAACTCTCAATTTCCTCCCAATTGGTCCCTGCCGTCAAAATTTTCTGTTAAAGTTGCCAAAAATGTCTATTATGCCCTCACTTACTTTGTTTTTTTAAATTTATTTTCTCTCTCTCTTTTATTTCTTTTTTTCATTTCACCTCTAAAAGGTCTGTGGATTGGAACCATCTTGATGAAGAGATGAACAGAAGGAGGCGTGAGAGCCGAAAGAAGAAGAAGAGGTAAAAAGAAAAATAAATAAATAAATAAAATAAAGAGGAAGAGAATATATATATATATATATATATATATATATATATATATATATATATATATATATATATATATATATATTAAGTAAATGAGGGTATAATAGACTTTTTAGGGGAAGATAACCAAGTTTTTGACGGATGTTTGACGGCAGGGACCAATTGGAAGGAAATTGGGAGTTCAGGGACTTTTTAGGTGAAATCCGAAGGTCAGGGACTGAAACGATTAAACCCTATAAGTATAGGGAGTAAGCAGTATTTAACCCTATATATTAATATATGGGTGTATCTATAGATGTTTAGAACCTTGATTTGGGGTTAAAAAGCTTAAAACTTTACTGTTTCCCCAGTTTTGGGCATCAGTAAATGATTTGGATCTTCATTTTACATAAAATCATGGGTTATTATCACAAATGGTACCTGAACTATATCTCAATCTTATCGATGGTACCTAAACTTCAATTTTGATCACAACCAGTACCCGAACTTTTCGATTTCATTTTAAATGGTACCTAAGGCCACATTCGGTCACTATTCCGGCCAAAAAAGCCAAATCTAAAATATAAAAAAATTTAAAAAAAGTTCAAGGCAAGTCTATTACCAAAAAAATCATCACTATATATGATTGCAACCCTTGAAATCATCAAAGATCATCACTATGATTGCCTTTACATGCCATTTTTAGTTGGAATAGTGACTGGAGGTGGCTCTAGGTACCATTTAAAATGAAATCGAAAAGTTCAGGTACTGGTTGTGATCAAAATTGAAGTTCAGGTACCATCGATAAAATTGAGGTATAGTTCAGGTACCATTTGTGATAATAACCCTAAAATCATCCACTGAATCGGAGCTTAACTGCTCCAAAAAGTCCATGAAATCTTGGTGTGGTTTGTTTTCATCATTTATTTTTACTTGACAGTGAAGGCAGTAAGAGGAAAGTAAATACAAAGATACTTGGAAAACTACCGTGTCAAGAGGAAAGTAAATACAAAGGTAAGAGTACAGTAGGAGCACAAAAATGTATAGCACTGTTTCATTGACGGAAAACTATCAACTGTTGACACATGTGTATTCTCTGTTTTTGCTTCGAAAATTGTGACAAGACCAAATCTATTTCGAAGAGTACAAATTAAACTAAATAGGAAACAGGTGTTGAAATTTCGTCTCATATACAGACCCTCAACCATAACTAGAACTCTGGCAGGAGCAGAAGCTCATTGAATCTATCACCTAGGAAGTTGCCTCCCACATTTTTGTTGCATCTGTGTGTTATCTCTCCCAAAAAAGCTTGGTGATGGCTGCATCCGTAAAAATACAAGTCCCAATCCATGGCTAAATTCTTTTCTTTCACTTCACTAATGCCTGGATTCCCAAAATCACATTCTGTAGAATATGACTTCAACTTCATAGTAAGTCCTCAGTTCCTGTCAACTTGGCAAACTCAGTTTCATCGATAGTCCCCTTTTTCAGCTTTTTCAGCAGGCGATATTCTCTAGTCAACTCATCTGCATCTTCAACCGTCTGCGCAGCACGTCTTTGTTTAGCTGTTTTCTTCTTCATCTCATTAGCTTTAGCACTTGGGTTTTTTTTGGTTTTTTCAGGTTTAGGTTCTTGCTTTTTTGCCTCTTTCTTTGCTAGCAGATTCTTCCTTCTTTGCTTCTCACGAGATTTGTCCCTATATTTTCAACTTTTTCTTTAGCAATGGCTGATTATGGAAAATGTGCAATCTATTTCTTTTTCAGAGTATGTACAAAGCAAGCATGAAAGTAAGTAATACTGCATGTCAAAACAAACCACTGTTCATTCTAACATGAACAAATTTGGGAGCAATAGGTCCTACAAGAAACACTAATCATTTTCATTTACCCTTTGATTAATTTTCAGTTGTGATTGATAATACAAGTTTATTCAGTTCAATTTCAGTAAAAAAAGCACACGTTTTACCAGACATGTATTACCCAGCCTTAAAAAATATCCAAAAGGTCAAACCTATTTATGAATGATTGAAGAAAGAAAGACATGGTGTCCTTTTAAACTAAGAGGATTAAAATTTATTTCATTAGCACCTCAAGTTCCATCCAAACTGTAAAAGATAGGAGAGAGTTCTTACTTATATTTGATCTCCTCCAAGTTGATGTCTGCAACAGGGGTGAAACCCTCCGTGGAAAGTGTGTTGTGCTTTACCTCAGGCATTGCAGGGAGCTGTAGTAGTCCAAATCCCATGCCCAACTTCCCAATTTCAAGTTCTTTCCACCTGCATCAAAAAACTCAAATCAGAAATGGAAAAATGTTTATTCCAAAGTGTATTACCTTTTGTTTTGGGTGGGCAGCCTGAAGTATAACACAATGTGCATATAGTCACCTGAAAATGTAGGAGCAGTGGTGTTCTTTATATGCACGGATGTAAGAAACAAAAGCCCTCATGCCCTTTTCCATGATATCACGGTCTTTTTTTGCAGCAGATCGTATCTGAAGCAAAATTTTAAGACGATGTCAGTTCAATTACTCAACTCAAACAATACAGATAAGGAACAGATATTTTGGACCATATACTTCAAAACAGGGGAGACCACCACAAAACTAAGCTCCATAATTGCAAGACAACAGCATGATCAATAATATATGATAATCTCAATATACTGCTTTAGTGTATAGAGTTAAGAACCCAATATAAAACCCATGCTAGCATATTCACCCAAAATTGTCAATCAACATTCAATGAGCACAATGAAACCTTTCTAACAGGTGCAAACAAGTGATAAATCATGTAAATTCCTTTTCTTTTCTTTCTTTTTCCAGTGTAAAAGACAGTAAAAGGTACCATAAATGACACTTACCTGAGGAACAACATCAGCGACATCATCCGGACATATCCTTTCTTGAAGAGGAACTCTTCTTATCCGCAGGAATTCCACATAAGCTTCCTCCTACGATAGTCCAAATCCAATAAGCACCTCATATATGGTAAACAACAACCAAAAGCCAAAGAGTCAAAACAGAGCTGTATAAAGTGCTACAACTAAACCTTTGGTAACAGGAAAACAATTGCACTTCCTTGTCTACCCATACGTGCTGTTCTGCCTACTCTATGCACGAAAACATTTGGATCTTGAGGTGTATCATACTGCAAACCAAGAAACAGGTAAGTACACTATTTAGATCCGAAAATGGAGGTGCTCATCTAGGTGCAATTTGTTAACAAGCTACCTGCACTATACAGTCAACACCCGGAATGTCAAGTCCACGGGCTGCAACATCAGTGCATAGAAGGATGCCACTTGAGAGAGATGTAAATGAGGCTAGAGCTTTGTCCCTTGCGGTCTAGAACGTAATAGAACAAAGAATGATGAGTTAATGAAACACTGATTTTGAAACAGTGTCCAAGTCTGTAGGTCAGCCATGTTTTTACCTGTTTCATCTTCCCATGGAGAGCAATCAGATTGAAATCCTTCAACGGAGCAAGGCATGGAAGAACAACTCCCCAGTAGTCAACACAAGCACAAGTCATGAAGTACCTAGAGAAAGAGAGAGAAAAAGAAATCACTTTCCAAGTAGAACACTTTCACCTCTAAATGAGTTGATCCCTCCAGTAGCATTAACACATACTAATTTGGTGTCACTTACACTATGGTCTTGTGAGACTTATTCTTAACAAGGATATCCACAAGCTGCGACGGCTTCTTGTCTGCCTCACACTCCATATACTGTAACAGAGCAAGGGCATTAAAAGCAAAACAAATATACTAACAAGGAAATGAGACATTAGTAACACATTTTTCTTGAAATTAAGTTAAAGAGCATGCCTCAATGGCAAGGCCAGAAGGTGTTTTGGACGACGCAGATTGCTGTGACAACGCTGAATCCTTATTTGATTTTGATTCCGCCCGTACTTCAACCCTCACAGGATTCCTCAACCCCGCCCTGGCCAGCTCTTCAACTGCCTCAGTCTGTGTAGCTGAAAAAAGACCAGTTCTTCGAAGCTTTGGCACGCGAGATATAATATCAGTCAGCTGCTTTTGGAATCCCATATCCAACAGCCTATCTGCCTCATCTAAGATCAAAATCTGCAACAGTATAAATCTCACCCTATCAGCCTAAAGTCCTAAACTAACTATAACTCCACTCAAATCACACTAAACACAATGCCAATCAATTCAATCAAAATTCCACATAATTTCGGCTACAAATGCACACCTCAAAGTTGCGCAAATCCAAGCTATCCATGCGTTCCATAATGTCATACAATCTACCTGGTGTGCCAATCAGCAAATTGGCTCCCTCCTCCTGTATTAGCTTCATGTCTGCTTTCACTTGCCCTCCCCCAACCAAAAGCACACACTTGAAATTCGGCAATGTCGAAATGAAGGGCTTCGCCACGTTGTAAATTTGCGACGACAGCTCTCTCGTCGGAGATATAATCATCCCCATAACCTAACGCAACACACAGAAAAGCTTCAATCTTTGAATTTTGAACACTGTGAAAGGTTAAAGAAAGATAAGAGCTTTGAGTTTGAATCAGACCTGGTGAGGTTTGGGGTTGGTGGAAGCGCGGCGGAGGATCTCTACGAGTGGGACGACGAAGGCGAGGGTTTTGCCGGAGCCGGTGGCGGCGTCGACGGCGACGTCCTTGAAGCTGCATAGCAAGGGGATTGTGGCGGCTTGAACAGGAGTGCAGAAGTCGAAGCCGCCTTCGGTTAGGGCTTGGAGGACAGATTCGGAGAGTGGAGGCTTCAGGTCGGAGAAGCGCGTGTTGCTTAACGCGCTGTTGGGGTAGGGCGAGGCGGTGTCCATTAGTGGCTTTGCTGTTTTCTTCGCGCCGTCTGGGATGTTCAGGTAATCGGGTTTTTCTAGGGGTTTATCAGTTTTCTACTAAACGACATGCCGTTTGTAAACCGAGTCCAGCCGAGCCGAGTGATCAATCACCAAAACTCGACTCAGCTTGATTAAACACGGGTGATTTGGGTCATTAAAATAAGAGTTAATTACATATAAGTGCATCTTTGAATGTTTTTTTAGCTATAAGGCTACCAACTAATTTTTTCCCTCATAAGGCCACTAAATTCAAAATTGTGTTATATTTTGGATATAAAAATCAACATATTTACATAAATGCCACTAGAGTAAAAAGTCAACAATCATTATCTCTCTTCTCTCCGGCGAGGTCTCCGGTCAACTCCGGTGAGTCTCCGGTCAAAAAAACTACTATCACCAGCAACAAAAGCTACTATCACTAGCAACAAAAACTACTGTCACAAACAAAAGCTACGCTGGTGAGATTTCCAACGAGGTCACAAAAGCTACTGTCACCAGCAACAAAAGCTATTGTCACCGACACAAAAAGATACTCTCACTAGCAACAAATGGCTACTGTCACCATCACCAGCAACAAAAGCTACTCTCACCATCACCAAAAGCTACTATCAAGCAAAAAAAAACTATACTAACTAACATAAAACCTACTCTCACAAAAACCAAAAGCTTTTACCAAGTAGGAACAAAACTACTATCGCTAACACCAAAAGCTACTCTTGTGAGATAATAGTGTAAATATATTATAATTTATGAACCGAATATATAAGGTTTGTTCATAAGATCTACGATCCAAATGTATGAATTCAAGTTAAACTAATTTTTCATTTTTACGAACATGAGATTGTAAGTTTCATTTTTCATTTCGGTAAGTCGTGGCCTATTGGTTAGCTTGTTTAACTAACACCATGAAGGTCATGAGTTTAAATCTCACACACATCACGATCGGGTGAGAGTTACATTGTTGTCGAGAATCTAAAAAAAAAGATTTCATTCTCTATATGAAATTTAATATTGAGTTCAAACTCGGTCCAAAACTGAAGACGAGCTTAACTCAAGCCGTATCGAGCCATACTCCTAGTCGTCCTAGAACGACACGCCATGTGTGCATTGAAACGGGCCTTGCCGAATGTCGGTTTTGACACTCCCAGTCTCTCCCCAACACACGGACCACTTCATTTCCAGTCCATACCCAGCATGCATCTCTGCAACAAAAACTAGACAACACTGATGAGATTTTAATCCACCGGTGTGAGCTTGGTGGCCAAGTATGGTGTTCCGAGGCGATTATCTAAAATGGGTTGTAGTCGCCTTGACGATTCTGCACCCGGTTGACCCGCTCTCTGCCAACTGCCATTTCAGTTTTGTTGACGATTACAAGCTCTACGACTTCAGTTTGGATACTCCCATGCCCTTGTACCCTCACGGAGTTCGAAGCGAAGATGGGTACTCTCCCTTCTAATTCTGCAATTATTTTTATTCTTGTTTCGGTTTCTATTTTGAGGCTCTTGAAATTTTGATTGGCAATGCATTTTTATGTTCCGATTTATTTACCTATAATTCAGTTTAGTTTTGGGAAGCCTACAACAGTGATAGTTATATCACTTATATGGAAACATTATGATTTAACGGAGTTATGAACAGGAGTGCTGTTTTAGTCATATACAGTAAAGGCAAAATGTGTTGTGTAGTGGTATTCTGATACACTTTGGTGAATGCCGTCGGCTTCTAATATAAATGAGCCTTTTGTTTTCCTTGGCTTTCACCACTGCAGGTTCTACAAGGTCGTAGGAAATAAGACTGTGATCTGGTTTCAGGTTCGCTCTATCAGGTCACACCTTTGTTTTTCAACTGATCTTTCTTTCTTATGACCACAATCATGTTGTTAAGATGCATTTAAGTATAACTTCTTACTCGTAAAGTAAAAGTGAATGATATGGTCTGTTGTTTTGGATTACTGAACATGAACCATTGTCCTTCATCATTACGAGGTTAAAAAGAGACTCAAGATACTGTAGACTGTAGAGTGAAGTTCAAACATTATGACTAGGTCCATCCATTGTTCTTATGCTGAACAGAGATTAATGTTTAACTATGGTCTTTATACAAGCAGTTATAGGCTTTATTTTTTATTGCAACTAGATTCATTATTGAGTTTCTCTTCTTTGATTGTGTGGACCAGCTTTGCGATGGAATGATTTTCAATCACGACCCACCTAGATGTGTTGATTGCTCGGTAGATTTCTCAACTTCCATGCTATTACTCTGTCTATTTTAATAGAGAAGGCAATTATATTGTTGTAATTTGAAATGCTTGCAATTATTTACTTGGTGGGAATATTATTTCCTCATATTTTGACCTGTAATGGAGTTGTTTGTGCTCTCTAACTCATGCTAGCTAAAAGAACTAGAGGCCAAGTTATTTCTAAGAGGTAAAATCTAAAACTAGCATAACAGGGTGGGCGATTGAGAAGAATAGATACTAATGTTAATCATGTTATTGTTATAGCATCAAGCGCCTAAAGCATATAAGACTTTAATAGACGATTAGTTTGAATTGACCTGGATAGTTATATTCATATAGAAACCCTTGATCGGGGTTGCATTTAGGTTGGGTAGCCTGTTGTTCCAATTTCACTTATAAGGAAAAAGATAGTAGTTTTACATGCATCACAAATTTCTATAAAATATCTTGTTCATTTGATTATCTTATTGAGCATTGCAGGATTGTGGTGGCCCATCACACTGTGGCATGGGTTGTAGTGCTCTTGTAGCAAAAAACACAGGAGGTATATATTGTCTAAGGTTTCATATCATTAATGTTGTATCCACTATGTTTATAAAGGAATGCTAACCCCTTATGGAGACTCTAACTGTGCTGGCCCTGCTGCTCCCTTTTTAATTTCTAACAAAGCAGCATCATGACTGGCCTTTCTTATCTAGTTTGGACCACAACTATTCTATGTTAGAATTCTGTATTTTCCTCTAAATGAATTCTGTTGTGACTACAGGTTATGATGTTTGCACTAACATTGGGCGTGCCTCGAGCATGGACATTAACATAATTGGTGAATTTTCATCTATTTATTTTCTCAGTACCTTCCTAAGATTCCAAATTGATCAACAGTCATTACTGTAACTCAAACATGGCATTGCACAAGATATGTCTG
Source organism: Rosa rugosa (assembly GCF_958449725.1). NCBI lineage: Eukaryota > Viridiplantae > Streptophyta > Magnoliopsida > Rosales > Rosaceae > Rosa > Rosa rugosa. The sequence goes on from NC_084825.1 coordinate 48,039,016, forward strand.
GATATGCATGCTTTTTGTCCTTCATGAATAATTCCAGAAGATTAATCATTTTCTTGTTGTCCCAATATGCAGATAAGAACAATCCTCACATTGGTGTCATTGTTAAGATGTCAAGTAATGGCCTAAATGAAAATTGTTCACTCTCTGTGTCTGTAATTTGTGATCCTTATGGATTTCAGGCAAGACTTTGTACCCAATAATGTCTGTAGGTTGAAAAAATTTCTTACATGCCTGGTTCATGGTCTAGTTTCTAATCTTTTTATTTTGCAGGGACCATATTCGTTGGAGAAAACAGGGACATGTAACTATGTAAGTGCCTCAATGCTTATTGTTTAATATTATATAAGATTGGGTTAAATACCAATTTGGTGACAAAAGCAATGCCAGATCCTGCATGTGTGTTGGGACTTCGACTGGTGTGCAAAATCTATGGCCATAACTAATGCACAGCGATCTTTTCTATTAGTTGACTGTTTAAGGCTTGTGGTTATTGATTTATCTTAAGATTAATTGAAGTAAATGTATGTCATGAGTTGTCCATGAGAGTAAGGAAATATTCTCCATATTCCATGAACTTTACACCATGTATCTCCAGCAGGCGCTGAAAGGCTTGTGATTTATGAAAGCAATAGTGTTTTATAGTGATAGTGTATTTCAAAATGTTTGTGTCATGAAGCATTGAAACTTTGGAAATGTGTAGTGATTGTATGCATGATTCATATAGTTTTCATCTCATAATCTTCTCTATCTGACAGGGTACAGTGCTGAAGCATCCTTCTGGCTGTGCCAAGATTGTACATGTTAGTGGCAAAGGATGGGGCTGGTTTGCCACCTTTCTAATAATGTAAGAGTCACTTATTTTCTGGCAAGTTGCTACCTTAGAAATGATATTTTTTATGCTTGATTCTTAGAGTTCTTTTTTGCCATCTTTATTGACTTATAATTCAATTAATTTCAGAGTCTTGTGCCTTTTTGGAGTGTATCTGTTGGCTGGTGCAGTTTATCGATATTACAGTCTTGGAGTTCGTGGAATAGATGTATGTCTTCTAACTCCATTGATCTGCTTCTTCCATGCAGCCAGCAGATGGTTTAATTATACTTGATATATATCTGGAATTGTTTTATGCATACCTTCATTTTTTATTTTTTATTTTGAAAAAATGCATCCCTTCATTTATTTGCTGTTAATTGTCATGAGATGGAGTTTGAGTTTTCTTATAATCCATGCGAGGGAGAACTGATTATGTCAATGAGTCAAGTAAAATGGTGATCACAGATTAGGCATAGTTAACATGATGGTGTTTGATACCAGTAAATAAGCCATGACAGGATATGTTGATGGAAAGAGAATCAAACCATATTATCCTTAGGGCCTGTGTTTAGGGTTTGGGGTTTAGGGCTTTGAGCCACATATGCTCATCTCATGCTGGGTTCAAACTGTACAACTATTATCTTACTTTTAGCAAATATGAGATGCAGCGTACTGCTTAGCAAATTATGATTTCCTGTCTATCATCTTTTCAGTCAGATTCCAAAACTGATTATGACATGTTACATCACGTTGCAGTAGAGGAAATTATACTCATTACTTTTAGTCTGGGAAAGCATCCATCATTTTGGTTGGTGTAAACCATTATCATTAAATTCTGATGTGTTGTTCCTCTTTGTTTCAGATTATACCAAATCTGGACTTTTGGACTGGCTTACCTCATCAAGCACAGGTATTCTATTATGTAAACTGTTTTATCTTGCTCTTTGTTCTGTACTTCATTGCTGTCTCACGGATATAAACTCCTAAGCAATTAGTGTGCCTTTCTCAAGCGTTCTAGTTTAACGACTGACCACTTCTTTCCTTTTGATTCCAGAGTGTGTCTGCTTCTTTATTGCACAAATTTAGGGGATCTTCTCAAGGTTATCGAAGCTCCTATTCTCCTGTCAACTTCTGAGCGAGCTTTAAGATTTTGTTCTAGGTTAAGCTAGTGAAGTTCATTTTATCTGTACTTCGACATCAACATTCAGCGAACAAGAGAAAATTGTTATGCACACAACGGCCTAGTCAAAGCTACCACATAAGCTTTACAGCACCATAATGTAAAAGGTGCTCTTGCCATCTCACTTAAGTGTTCGGCTTTCTCTTTTTTCTTTTTTCTCCTGAAGGAGAGACCTCATCAATGGGGTGGAATAGGTGCTCATTTTCAATGTATTGTTTACACACAGATTTTGATATCATAGATGAAATTGAGTAATGAAAACTTTAAGATTTTGAGAATCATGCAGTATCTTGGTTGGTTACATGTTTTGCATTGTATGACTAGAACTTGAGTGTGGAGCGAGCATATTTTCTTCTTTGTCTTATTTATTGTTGGTTAGTATTCAGCTTATTGCTGTTTTTTGAATTGATGGAATCTGATTCACATGTTTAGAAAGATGAAGATACTGGAGAGCGAGCTCTAGGTTCATAGTGGACATTCTAGATTTATGTTTTCACCAAATTTTGATTGGATTTTGGACTAATGTACCAAAACCATAATCTGGATACCTTGATATGTATCTTTCATCCAATTATGTGGCTGGGTGTTGTCACAGCTGAGCAGTTAGGTTAGGGTGGTGATTTAGTGGGGGAGGGTGTTTGATTGTATTCTAGTAGGAACATATGCACATGCATGTAGATGAATGCTTCAGCGAGATCTCCTGGATTGGCTGGAACAGTTGTGGTTTGGTATATACAGAAAAAAGTTCCTATTAGAGTGCCTGTTAGTATAGTGTGATTTTGGATATCCTAACTAGCATTAAATGCCTCTGGGTTATAAAAGCATAATTCACTGGTTCCTATAGACAGGTTATATTTTCTTTCTTCATTCTATTTTTCAAAATGAAACAATAATGAATTGAAACTATACAAGGCTTACCTGATCTGCAAGTATTTTATTACTGATTGGGATGTTGCTGGCGAACCACATTGTGGAGGTTCATTGAAAAGCATCAGCAAGCAGCACTGCTGGTTAGGTGTCAGAAGGTATAAGATCATGAGTGATGATTCCTTGCCCGAACTGTTAGATGAATGAAGTACATGCATCCTCATCTTGTCTGCCTCATTGTGATTATCTGATTTTGAATACTCTGCACTCTCTGGCTCTTCAATCTCAGGTATGTAATATTACATTGTCAACTTTTATAATGTGTCTTATGAAGATTACAGAAACTTTTCTTTTCTTTTTCTCAGCTTTTGCTGGGGGAGGGGTTGTTAATGGTGGAGAACATTAATGTTTCTTTTTTGGCCAGTGGGAAAGAATACTAATGTTTAAGAGTAATTATTGTGAGCTTTTCTGGCATGAAGATGGTCCAACTTCATAATTTTGTGTCAAGCCATGCATTTGTTTTTCACCTAGCAATAATACTATGAAATTGTTTTTGCTGTGATCTTATATCTGTGGTGAGATATAGGTCTTGGTGTGGTTAGTGTTAAACATTTAATCTAGAGCTCAAACTTTGGAGCCAGAGAATATCCAGACATGTGAGTCACCACAATCTCTGCTCACACATCTGAGCTGTTGAACCAATGCTTTGAGCTCTAGATTTGACCGTTTGCTTGTTATAATTCACTGTGGTTCGACCATTAGTATCTGGGATTGCATGTAATAAGTTATTCTTTCTGGTGTAAACCCACTTTGAGCTCAGGATCTATCACGCTCTCACAGTCTCACCCCTATCCTAATAGCACTTGAATGAGAGAGTTCTTGTGGTAGAGTTGATGGATGAGTAGAGGAACTTGGTGCTCCCCTAAATTATGTGGTTAATTTCCCTAAATTATTGTAGTTATTGAAGCATCTAACAAGGATTAAATTATTATTTAGTTGGACAATAATGGATTTGTCAAGTGAATTTGGTTGTTGGGTCACTATTGTTTGTTCTGATTGTCAGCTAAGCACATCTGCGTCATTGTTGTATACTTGTATTGTTGTGCTTGGCAGCTTGGGTAATTATCGGTCAATGCCAACTACTATGAGGCTGAGATGTTACCCAATTTTTTACCAACCTTTACCTAAACTAAACCGCCTCTATGATTATATATCATATACTTAATCTTTGCTTCATCTCTCACTTCTTTCCCTTTCCCTTTTGTTGGTGTCATGATAAGGAAGTGCAGACTGAGAATGATTTGCAATGCTTCACTTACCTTAGAAGCCAAGCCACATTTATAGCCCTTCCCCATTCTCATGTATCATTATCACTCACTTTTCACTACCCACTTCTTAGAAAAAAAAAAAAGTTACTTTTTGGACCAAACATGGTAGTTGGATAGATGAATGTCCAAACACAAAAGAGCCTGAGCTCGATGCAACTGAAGCGAAATTTTACCAACAATCTGCTTTCAATCTTCCTCAGATTTCATCAATTTCCTCATATGTTCGAAACAATTCATTTTTGCATATAACCTTCAAATTTGATCATGAGATTTTCGAATGAGAGAAACGTTGCAAGCATTTTTGGAATTTGATTATGATATAAAAGAACCTTAAAAAATTGGAAGAAAAAAAAATTTCTTAGCAAAGTTATGTGAGATATAACCAGTAAAATATGTGTAATTATTTAGGTCGTGATGTATTTAAATCGGGGTAGAATATGTGTAATGGTTTAGGTCGTGACGTTTTGAATCGGGTTAGAAACGATCCGTTCCAAAAATAATCATAGGGTCGCGGATCTGAAAATTTCAACTAAAGCATTGGTATCACCTTGAGATTATTTTTCTTCAAAGACAAATTATACAATAACTTAAATTACAAGGAAAAAAAAAAGCCTAAGAAACTTTCTCAAGAGGGTAATGATCGTCTTCGTCTTCCTCAAAAACCCAGCTAAAGTTTCACGCTTGGTCGCTTGCCACCAACATTAGTTTAATGTTTAATCAACTTTTATCAAAGACCCTCTAAAGTTTTCCATATAATAATCTCCTTCCCAAATAGTTGTTCCATTCATTCCACACATATAAGACCATGATGCTCAAATTTTGAGCTTCATAAACCCCATACAAATTAAGCTCACATTCATACAAATAAAATTCTATTTCTACATGCACAAAATGAAGTCACCCCCATTCTCTTCCTCTTCTTCCTTCTCCGTTTTGCGTAAAGCTCGCCTCTCTCCCTACCTCTTCACCCTCCTCGCCTTCATTCTCTTCGTCGCCGTCCTCTACGGCGAGGACCTCATGTGCATTTTCAGCCGGCAACTCGAACCCGCCGCCGCCTTCTCCGACCATCTCGTCGTCAAACCCGGTGAGTCAACTCACCGAGTTCAGCTGAAGATTTTCCGACCCCAGAAACAGCGGTTTCAGTGGTTCAACTGACTTGGGTTGTTTTGTTTTGTGGGCCTAGGGAAGATCAAGAGGCAGAAGCTGCCGTTCTCCATCGGGAAGACTGATCCGGAGTGCGACATCTTCACCGGAAGATGGGTTTGGGACGAGTCGAATCGGCCGCTTTACGAGGAATCGGAGTGTCCCTACATCCAGCCACAGCTGACTTGCCAAGAACACGGACGGCCGGATAAGGACTACCAGAAATGGCGGTGGCAGCCGGACGGCTGTGATCTTCCCAGGTCAGTAGTAAAGCGTTTTCTAGATCTCAGAGATTAGCCAAATCCAAACGCGTTTAATGTAGAAACGCATTTTTAAGAAAGTCGGAGTCTTTTTGGGTTAAAGACTCGGACTTTCCTGTTGTTTCTTCACACCGACAAAACCAAAGACTAGAGATTTGTTGGGTTCCTGTGTTAGTGTCTTCCTTGGTTCATAAAACGACAGCGTTTTGGCTTTGTCGTTAACATGCCAGAGCGGTTTTTGCAACCCGGACCGGCTGGGAGGCCGGCCTGCAAGTCGTGGGTAGGGGGACACGTGTCCTTTTTGCACGATCTCTTCTAGTTCAAGTCAAATATGTGAGCTGCATTTTATGTTCTGGAAGAGAGTTGATGATCCTATTTTACATCTGTCCTTGTGCGGGACAAATTATAAAAGAGCCCCTTCAAATATTTGATTTTATGTTTTGTGCCCATAATTTTTGGGATTTTCGTATGGGTCCATACTACATGTGCATTTTGGCATTAGGGATTTTGGTATAACATATGGGGTCCTTGACATACATGATGTATATAGTTAATATAAGTAGTTACGTATGAATATAATTCGGACATTTTGATTTGAAACTATGTGTAATTGTCTGTGTATAATACGCTCATGTTCTGATTACAAATTTCGTGTTTTTCCACTCTTTAGAAGGTTTATGAAAAACACATGGGATTATTTTTGGAATTTTTTTTTTTATCTAGTAGTAATGTAGTATAATACAAGTGTAATGTGCAAATTTACTATCTAGGATGTTTGATTCTTATGTTCAAATAACTCTTCATATGTTAAAAGCTTGTACCAAATTTTACAGCTTCAATGCTACTTTAATGCTGGAGACTCTACGAGGGAAGCGGATGATGTTTGTGGGAGATTCTCTGAACAGGGGTCAGTATGTTTCTATGATTTGTCTTCTCCACTCCCTTATTCCCGATGAAGCCAAATCCATGGAAACCTTCGACTCAGATTCACGAACTGTTTTCACAGCCAAGGTGACATTTCACTGGATTTTTATTTTCTGCTTACTAATTACTGGTCATATGTACATTCACATCGATCTTACTTGATTGATTTTTCATCACAAACTTCAGGATTACAATGCCACAATTGAGTTCTATTGGGCGCCATTTCTTCTTGAGTCGAACTCGGATAATGCTGTCAACCATAGGATATCGGATAGGCTTGTCAGGAAAGGGTCCATGAATTACCATGGCAAACACTGGAAGGGGGTTGATGTATTGGTGTTCAATACCTATCTGTGGTGGATGACCGGCCAGAAATTTAAGATCTTGTATATTCTTTACTCCTTCCTATCAAATTATTAAGAAATAATAATATTAAGGAAATTCGTAAACTATCTCTATAATCAACAAATGTCTAATAGCTTGAGTTTTATTTTTCCAGGCAAGGGTCTTTCGAAGATGAGGTGAAAGATATTGTGGAGGTGCCAACCGCGGAGGCTTATCGTATGGCAATGAAAAGTATGCTAAGATGGGTGCGGAGGAACATGGACCGCAATAAGACAAGGGTCTTTTTCACCAGCATGTCACCTTCCCATGGAAAGTGAGTCAAATTACCATGATTTTTTTAACCTCTATATTTATTCTCATTCTTGCAAGTGCATACACATAGTTTGCCAAGTTGTGGTGATCACTTGGTAAATTCAATGTAAAGTAAATTTTCTTAGAATGGAAAGTTGTAGTTGAAGTTTGTACAAAGGTGGAGGCCTAATATTTGAAGTGCTTTGGCAGGAGTATTGACTGGGGAGGTGAACCAAACGGGAACTGTTACAATCAAACTAGTTTGATCGAAGATCCTAACTATTGGGGTTCAGATTCCCGGAAAAATATAATGGAGGTAATAGGAGAAGAATTCAGGAAGTCAAAGGTGCCCATTTCATTCCTCAACATCACCCAGCTCTCGAGTTATCGCAAAGATGCACACACGTCAATCTACAAGAAGCAGTGGAGTCCATTGACTCCAGAGCAATTAGCAAACCCTGTTAGCTATGCAGATTGTGTTCATTGGTGTTTGCCTGGTCTGCAGGATACTTGGAATGAGCTTCTCTTTGCCAAAATGTTCTATCCTTGATCCTTGTAAAAGAAAAGAAAGGAGAAAAAAGAAAAAGGAAACATTGCAATAGAATGGTTAAAATTAACCATAAAACATGTGATTGGGAAGACAAAGAGAAGCTGTGTAAATTTGATAGTGATTTTCATGGGAAAAAAAGGTGGGGAATGGCCATAGGAGGAAACTGATTGATGTATTTTGACGATCGTATATGAAATGAAATTTTTTGCTAAATGTGATTAAGGCCTTTGAAGTTCTTTTGTGATTCTTGTGAAGATGACCTCTGAACTTTGCACATCATCATCCATCAGACAGTACCCTCATAAGAATTTTCTTTTCTGTTTCAACCTAATCTGGTAGTTTATTTAGTGATTGCACAAATAGAAAGTTTGGTACTAATTTGACTAGAAATTTTCCTAAATGAAAATCGAACAAACATCAAGATCAAAGTCGAATATTAATTCAACATCTATGAAAATTGAAAAGTATCGGGTCGGTTGTCCTCTCCACATCCAATTACAAATCAAGTCCTTCAAATTCAGTCGTAAATTCATCGGAAAACAACATTTCAGTCATAAACCTTAAACCCCAGGATAACCTCTTCCCAGTCGTTACATTTCATGCAAAATATGAAGCCACCACCACTATTGTCTTCTTCTCCTCCTCTTTCACTGTTCACCTTTCTCACTCTCATTCTCTTCTTGTTCTTGGCCATACCGTCAGGACCTTATGTACAACTTCACCCCACAGCTCCAACTCGGCCCCGGCAGCTTCAACCTCCGTGGACTCATCAGCACAACGTACTGGTGATTGATCAGTACTACTCAAACCAAATAATTCCACCTAGTCAAATTTTTTTTCTTTCATGAAAGTGACATACAAACGAGAATTGTTAGGGCTGTCACTCGGTCAGTTCTAATCGGTTATAGGTATTACGTTAAACTGAGTTGGGTTTTTTGTGTGTTTTGGGGTTAGATAGGATCAGGAGGGAGAAGCCTCCATTGGCTAAGACTAGGGAGGAGCCTCCATTGGCTAAGAAGACTATGGAGGAAGAAGGGTGTGACATTTCCAAAGGTTTGGGACGAGTTGACTCGGCTGCATTACCAAGAATCGGAGTGTCCGTACATTCAGCCACAGTTGACTTGCCGAGAACATGGACGGCCGGACAAGGACTACCAGAAATGGAGATGGCAGCCTTACGGCTGTGATCTTCCCAGGTCAGTTTACCATCCATGCATGACGCCTTATTCTGTAGTTTCATTCATATAACTCTGTCTAATTTATTTCAAAAAAAAAAAAAAAAATCACACACACACACTATGTCTAATTTTATTTGGGCGGACGAAGTTTGGCCCAAAAAGTTAAACTCAATCCAAACAAGAATCCTTACGCTTCAAAATGATTGGGCCGGTTTTTTAGTTTCGTCGGTGTGGGTAGCTTATGGTACAAGACAGTTTCAATAAAAATGGGCCTTGGAATAGCAAATGTGTGTTTGTGCTAACATGCTAATTCTTATGAACACATATTTTAATATCGGCCGCAACTTAGGCTTCTTAAACATAGAACATAGTTACTTGACCAAAAAAAAAAAAAACATAGAACATAGCTATTAGAAGGTGTTAAAGTTTGGGGAACTGAAAGATTTTGAAGGGTTTTTTGGTTCTATTTTACTGTTTCTTATTGTTACATAAAAAGATATATAAAAGGATTAGATAAAAATGTTATTGGTTGTAGACAAATTAAGGGATGGAATATTCTTACGGAATTATGGCATTTTTCCTAGCACTCGCATATAATCTAACAAAAATGAAAAAATTGCAATTCTTTACCAAAGCCTGTGGAATTATGATCTTGATGCTGGATTAATTGGGTAACATGAGAGCAATATTAACCTTGTCACAATTTTTTTTACACAGATTCAATGCCTCTTTGATGCTTAAGACTCTACAAGGGAAACGGATGATGTTCGTTAGAGACTCTCTAAACCGGGGTCAGTATGTTTCCATGGTTTGTCTTCTCCACTCACTCATCCCCGACGATGCCAAGTCCATGGAAACTTTCGACTCACGAAATGTTTTCACAGCCAAGGTCACATTTCATGTACTTTCAGTTTACTTCATGTCAAGGGTGTACATTCATAGTTTATTAAGTTCTCAGTTTTCTTAATTTCTTCCTAATGTTTATAGGATTACAATGCAACGATTGAGTTCTACTGGCCGGGCAACATTTCTGCTTGAATCAAACTCAGGCAATGCTCTCCACCATAGGGTATCCCATAGGATTGCAAGGAAAGGATCAATCAATAAGCATGGAAAACATTGGAAGAATGTTGATATGTTGGTGTTTAACACTTACATATGGTGGATGACCAGTTCGAAGTTTATAATTTTCTATATATATACATTCTAACTTTCTCATACTAAACGATATATCCAAATTTCTTTTCTCTATTTAATTACCCATTCCTCCTACTATATACATGACTTACTAACAAAATTCTCAGGCTAGGATCCTTTGATGATGAGGTGAAAAATATTGCGGAGGTGCCAATCACAGAGGCTTATCGTATGGCCATGAAAAGTTTAATAAGATGGGTGGAGATTGGAGAAGAATACAGATCCTAAGAAGAGAAGGCTATTTTTCACTAGCATGCCACCTCTCCATGGAAAGTGACATATTATCCCTACATAGATTTGGGCAAAAAGCCTTGCTGTTATCACCAACAAATGGTACCAGAGAAGGTGGAGATGGACTCCAACTTGCATGAGGTGACATCCTAGCTCAACATAGTTCTGATACCACTTTGTCGGAAATAACTAATTCCTTGTGAATAATTAGCGCTATGTCATATAAATGCCCCGTTTGGATGGCAGGAAATCATGGTATGGAATGAGAATTAATTTCATTTTCCATTCAGACGTGTCGTTTGGTTGTAATTAAATATTGGAAATGAAATAAAAAATAAGATTTGACTGGAAATTGACTCCCTCATAAAGCCTGAATAGAATTACCTAGTCAGGGGTGGTATTCTATTTCCATTTCCCACTGTCAAAGGCAAAATTACATTAATTATCCCTCTAAAAATTTATATTCCCCACCAATATTCCTTATAAATTGATGTACTTTAATTAGTAAGAGGGCAATATTGAAAATTATAATTTCATATTTCATTCTTATGACTTACCAAACACTACAATAGAAATGAAAAACTAATTCCAAAATTTAATTTCTAGTAATATTCCAAACACTCACATGGAAATACCAAAACATATTCCATTCCATATCCGTCTGGAAAGGAAAATAAATCATTTTCCAATTTTGACATTCCTGCGAACCAAATGGGGAGGTGCCTAGTGTAATCATATTATATAGGGAAGTGTTGACTCGTAATCACATTTTTTTTTCTAATTGAAGTTCTTATAAAAAAAAAAAAACAAAATTAAGTTACTAAAGACAAAAAATTAAGTTATAAAAAATACTTAGAGAGTAAATTATAAAATGAAGAATATGAATTTAATTCCCATATTATATATTATATATTATTTTGTTAGCTTTTTGATGTGAAAATTAGCCCTTTGTAAACACGTGCAACTTGTATGTTGAGCTATACCACCCAATGAAGATTTCTGGATGTTACCTCTAAAGTGAAAACTTTACCGTGAATTTGAATGTGTGATTACATCCCACAACGAAAGTTTTATTTTATTTTTATTTTTTTTGAATAAAGGGCTGGTGCGGCTGCCCTCAAGGCTTGATTAATGAAACTGGCGAATACAATGGGGGAATATTGAGCCTAAACCCCTGATTACAATAGGCACCTAGAGAACATCCTGAAATAATATCATGACTCTCTACTAAACAATTGTATTCAATTACGCACCAACTAGCAAAGAGCGCTCTACAGACGACTCTATTTGCTTTACAGCGGTGACACAACAGAAAGATAACTCGATCTGCAACTCGATTACAGCATAGCATAATTTCCATACTCACAGCTTTCCCATCATGTTGCCACTGGAAAATACATCCAATGACACTAAGTTTCACCCTGCCACTAGGAAACAACGACCATTTGACCAAGCAAAGAACTCACCGCCTACCTAGAGCAGACATATTACTGCCACTAAGAGGTTGCGACCATTTGCCAACGCAAGGAACTCGCCACCAACTTAGAGCAGACCAGGCACACAGAGTGCACATACCGGGACCAAGCCCACAGACTCCTAAGTGGCTCTCCATTATAACTTTTAGCTATCTCGCTCCTAAATATAGAGAGCGAGATGAGGCTCTCTATAATTTAAAACATTTTTTTTAAGTTATTTTATGTAATTTATAAAAACATTTAAACTCTTTAATCATCATTTAAAAAATAATATAAATTCAAAATTAGCTAAAATATATAGCATTGATACAGACGTATTTCTAAAGTTGCTAGCCAAAATGACTTTCTAGCTATTTTAGCTAAAATTTAACTAAAAAATGGCTAGCATTATTAAAGATGCTCTAATAAGAGAGGCATTCAGCAAACCAAAGGTGCCAATTACACTTCTGAACATCACCAAACTCTCAGGCTATCGCAGAGACGCACACACGTCAATATACAAGAAGCAATGGAGTCCAGGGCAGTTGGCAAACCCTACTAGCTATACAGATTGTGTATTGGTGCTTGCCTGGCCTTCATGATACTTGGAATGAGCTTCTTGCAAAATTTTTCTATCCTTGATTGATTCTACTAAAAAATGGTGTGTGCGTAGCTAGGGTAAGGAAATTTGTTATTGTCTTATAGTTGAAATATTATATATATGAAAATTCTGTTCGATGTTGAAGATTGATTGCTTGGGTTGTGATATATAGTGGCAAAGATGCGTACACTACCATCCATATTATATTCAAATTTCATTTAAAACTAAATCTCTACTAGCTAGGCTGCTAGGGTTCCTTCACCTTGCTCTATGTCCACTTGCAATAGTAGTTGCGCGTCACAAATGATATCCATTTCGGATTTGTCTAAGAGTTTGAATATCTATAAATAACTAATTTTTTTGTCGAATTTTAATTTTTAAGCAACATCTAAACTAGTTTTAATTTTTGAAATTTAAACTGATACTCTATACTTTCTTTCATATTTTGTTAATATGAATTAGCTGATATATTTACAAATACCAATATTTAGAAATTTGGTTAAGAGTGACTCATTATTTCCCCGTTTAGATATTGTTCTCAGGCCAATCGATTCCTTGTCCCTTTTATGCATTTTTTCACTCCTTCTAATTACTATAACAAGTAAACAAATGAACTAGTAGATCTACTAGTTAATAATCTAATAAGGAAAATAATTTTCTTTTATAAATAATACATAACAAATTGAATTGATCTGTAAAGAAGAATGACTCATTATAAGTAAGGAGCTAAACATGGTTAGTCGTTCGATCTGTTATTAGTTATTACAAGCATTAGTTCGTAAGCTCATGGTCATCTTGAAAACTCAGTCGATGTTGTTTACTAATAAATTTTTGAAAATGGCAGCTAGTGATCACAACTGATGAGAAATCTCGGTACCCTTTGGACCTTAGAAGTCGACGGTGGGTTCAAGAAATTTCAGCAATGAATTATACAAGTTTTTTGTTTGGTCTAGTCAAATCAAACTCTTAGGTCGACACGTACAGACTAATGGATGGCTTTGATTTCATTCTCTTGCAAAACGAGTGAGGGATCACACATTAATATTTTTGCATCCATTTGCCAACTTGCTTAATCAAGTTGCAGATGGATAGAACCATCCTAGCTTGTTGCACACAGCAACATATAGTACACGAGGAAGAAGATAGAATATAAAAGGAGGTAGCTAGCTCAATTTTTTGCAACTTGTTCATTATATTGTTTCCCAATATCACTTATCAAAGTCAAGTTGCAATCTTTGCAGCTAGCTTAGCTGGTTTAGCCATGTTTGATTCGATCAATCGCCAAAATCAAATCACTGTTTGTACAAATAATAATATAATATTCAAACATGGGGTGGTAAGGGGGTTTCTATTTTTGTATCTATTTTTTCTTTATTAACATTGGGGTGGTAAGGAGGTTTCTTTACCAAAAAAAAAATATATATAATATTCAAACACTGCGTTCACGCGCTTCCATGGAAAAATTCCAATATAGCTAGCTAGTTCGTTTTAATTATTATTTTTCTTTTGTAAATTACAAGTTTGAAATTGAAATGTTCTCTTCTGTTTTATACAATCTTCAAAGAAAATTGCAAATTGCAAAAGCTAGACAACTCTGCCGGACTGACTGCATCCGCATGGTAGCTAGCTAACATATTTAACACACGAAAATCAAGTACAAAGGGCACCAAATACTACCCAAATTATATAGAATAATAATAGAGCTACGCAACAGTTGTTCTTAAATGATATCACATGATACTATAGATAATAGTTGATGTACATGCATTCATGCACATATCATGTCAAATATTGATAACTATTTGATTTCCTTCATGAACAAGGTTTATTAAAGGATAAAAAGAGAAGAAAACTGAAAGGACGAGAGCACTATATATTTTGTGCTTAACTAATCAACGGGAAGACAATCAATTGTTTCCAAAAATTATATGTTATGTTTTTACAAAATTATGTGTTAAAATGTCTAAAAACTTCTCTAAAGTGTTGTACAAAGGTTGAAAGTTCGAAAATATGCACTACAATTAGACGATATGAGCAAAATTCCGCCTCTCAATCTTCATTATTGCCTCATCGGACTAAAGTACGTGATTGATCTAAAGTCCGATAATACTAGTTCTTCCTTTCTTAGGTTTAGTTTGGGATTGCTGTGCTGTGAGCGGAAACATTTTCAAATTTGCTGTGAGAGCAAGCACTTCTGATTTTGCTGTGACAAGAAGCAGCTGAGTGTTTGGTAAACTGTTTTTGAAAGTGTTGTGAAAACGAAAAGCAATTTCAGAATGTTTGGTAAACAATGAGTAAAAAGTGCTTTGATGACTTATAATTACTAAAAAAGACATAAATGTTGAAAATACCCAAATAAATACCACTAAATAAAAAAATTTATGTTCATCTAATTCTTCTTATATTTTCTATTGATTTTTCCTTTTGTTTTTTTGGAGTGCATTTTTCTATTGATTTTTCCTTTTGGTTTTTTTTTTTGGAGTGCATTTGGGACTAGCCCAAAGAAACAACGAATTACCAAAAATAAAATAAAAAATCAAATCAAATAAGCTTAGAAACAAGAAGTCAAGAATTGAACAATAAACAAAAACATAAGAAGACCATTATCTCTCCTCATCCACAACGATCAGGGCAGAAGGAAGAAAAGCCACATAGTCAATTTCATCTTTATCTTGTTGATTAATTTTCCTTGTGATCTACCTTTCCACTCCGTTTCTTCGCTCAATTTCATTTACCCATATTCGTTTCCCCTTTTTTTTTTCACTCTCTCTCTCTTCACTCTCATGAATTCTGCATATATGCTTTGTTTTGGGTTTTGAAATTTAACCATGGTGAGATGCTGTGATGATCGATTATGTCGAGTTTGTTCCCAAATGGGAAGGGGATTTTGAGTCGGCTTTTAATCTTGCAGGTGCCATTATGAGTTTCTTTTCTGGGAATTTTGAGATTGTTTTCTGGGTTTCAATTTGATGTTGATGAGCTCTTGAGATATGGAGATGGGTCTGACTATCTGAGTCTACTTTGCTGATTGATTTTGAGAGTTTGGGATTATGGGTCAGATGTTTTACCTCTTCAAAATTGGGGGATGTTGCTCTCTTGAATTTTAGTGAAGAGGAAGAGGGAAGAGGCGGAGGTGCTGTAGATGAGGCTGTCGAGATCTTTGCAGAGGGAAGAGTGCGAGAGAGAAGGATGTAAAAGTGAGAAAAGCATGAGGACAATTCGGATATTCATCAAAATTTCATTTAATCTTCCGCGTCCAGAGTTGATTCTCGCAAAAGCTACAAATTGTAGCTTCTTCAATTCGGTGGTTGGGAGAAGCGCTTCGGGTCAGAAGTTGATTCTCCATGGTTTACCAAACACCACCAAACAATATCAGAAGCGCTTTTGAGATCAAAAGCAGTTTCAAAATCAATCCCAAACTAAGCCTTAGTTTCTTGCTTTTGACTTGACAAATCTTACTTCAATATTAGAGAGATTCTTACGTAGGGCAAACATACCACATGACTGGTAGGGCTGCTCAATTAGTGAACATACAATAGGATGTTTTGGGTATTTTATTTTAATAAATAATGATAAATTCGGAATACACTTAAAAAAATTTAAATTTTAATTAGACTGCTCCACCGCTACGTAGTATATTTGCCCCATGTAATAATTTCTCCCAATATTGGAAATTATTCTATGCACCGACGATGCAAGTGACCCAACCATTATAAAATAATCTCAACCCTTGATATTTATTATCAACTTTATTTTTAATAAACAAAAAGTGTATTTAATGCAATCTAACCATTTATTTATGTTGGTGCAAGTGCACGGCGGTGCTCTGAATAATCTTTCTATCAATATATGTGCATATTCAAGCCACATTAATTCATTGATGATGATCATCGCCTCTTCTATCTTTAACACTGCACAGTGTCGGTGTCCGTGCGAATCTTCACACTTTACAGCAGCTTTCTCATTGGCATTTACGTACGATTATAATCAAAAGAATATTAATTACCTAAAACTTTTCTTAATTAGGGTGCTCAAAATAACCAGTACATAAATTAGTACATGCAACCCCGTAATGCGTACCATTTATTTACTAATTATTATAGTAACTGGGCAATTAAGTACTTATCGCAGCTGCTACCGATGAATTTGAGAATTTCAACACACAAGTAATACATATCCGTACGTACAGTTCCTTATACACCATGCATATTTATATAGGCACGGATATCTAGGATATTCGGCCAGTTGTTTCCATCTCACAAAGGTGACAAAGTTGAAGAGAACCTCATGCAAACTTTGACCATTCTAATTTAACTAAATTGTGTACGAAATAGAGAGAAAATACAATGGAGCACATGAGGAAAATCTAATACCATTTTAGTCGTAGTTAACTTACATAATTACAAACAAACCCTTCTTCAAGAACAAGAAGATAGAAGATCCAAGATCGAAAACACAAAACAGGAAAATTGAAGGGGATATGATAGAAGACTATATTATAACATGAACACTATGGTCCTGAAAACAGATAAAACATGCAGAACCCCTATACACAAACACCGCACGAAAACCGCTGACAATTTCAACCCTACAGGCTACAACGAATCTACAAAATTTCCAACTCACATTGGAAACCAAAAAAAGAATGAATCTTGGTGATCTCATATGATAATATGATCATGAACTATTCCGGCTTGCTCATACTCTCGGCGACCTGAGCCAACGACTGCAAGTTACAACGTACGATGGTATCCACAAACACGCAGGTCTCTTCTTTCGTGTTTCCCGCCGGCACGTCGACGACGTACGACTCTACGACGACGGTTCCGGTGCCGTTTGAGGAGGCGTGTAGTGTCGTGACGGAGCGGTAGTTCCTCAGGCGGTGGTCCCCACCGACGACGCTGAAGCTGAGCACGTGGCGCTCGTCGTCAAGAATCTCCAGCCTCTCGGTGCTGGAGGCCGCGGGGAGGCCCGACACCACGCGCACCTCGCGGAGCGTGCCGACCTTGGCCGGGTCCCCGCCGATGACATGACAGCTCTTTAGGAACTGCTTGTAGGCTTGTGGGTTGTCGAAGCGGCGCACCACGGACCACACGGCAGGGACGGACGCGTCGATGGTCTGCACCACCGCGGAGCAGCACTGGTCCGGCGAGGCCATAGCCGAGTGAGCGTGGTGGAGGGCCACCGACTCCGGTATGGCGGGTGTGTTGACGGCGCGTGAGGACAGAGGAAGGACCTGGCGCGTGACGGCTTGGGACTGTTTGTGGCTGATGGCCGCGGCGGCCGCCGTTGTTATTGGGTTAGGAGAGCTGATTCTCTGGAGTTGAACTGAGGAAGGCATTTCTCCTCCGTCTTAGCAAACAGGATCAGGCTCTAGCTCGCTTAGCTAGCTTTAGAGGAGCTTTAGCTGTATGTTTTATAGACAAGGTTTTAGGGTTAATGGGTAGAGATATATATGAGTATGATCATAAAAATGGCATGGTGGGAGAGAAAGAGGGGAGAGAGAGGGAGTTGTTTGGATGATGGGTTTGTTTAATAATGGTGTTGTTGTAGCTTTGGGTTGGTTCTTTCCGGTCCACTTGGATTAGTTTTGATGGCTTTGTTTCCTCGGACAGAGAAAGATGATCACAGAGCTTACGCCGGACTCGCAAGTGGATCCTCAACTTGATGCTATCCTCCCTCCTTTGGACTTTGTGTTTAGCTTAATGATCTCTTCTCTTTATTTCCAACCACAACTTTGCCACCTTCATACCCTTTTATTATTATTATTTTTTAATTTAATTATATAATTTTTTAGTATGAACTAATCAAACGGGTCGAGACTTTAAAATATCAAAAATCGACTTAGAGCAATTCCAACAACTTCGATCCCTATAATTTTTATATAATAGGGAAACAAAAGTCAAAGCTTTAAGAAAAAGCTCCAACTCCAACAGATTCCCTATTTTACAGCAATCTCTAAAATCTCCATATTCTTCCTTAAATTTTTAGAGATTGCTGTAAATATAGGGAATTTTGTTTTCTCTTTCCTCATTTTCCCTAAAATAGGGATAGTTATAGGGAATCTGTTGGAGCAAAAGAGACTCATTTTTCCCTAAAGTAGAGAAAAATCAAAATATGGGGAAGCTGTTGGAGTTGCTCTTAGAGCAACTCCAACAGATTCCCTATAATTTCTGTATAATAGGGAAGCACAAGTCAAAGCTTTAGCATCTTTTTCTTCTCCAACTCCAACAGATTCCCTATTTTACAACAATCTCTAAAATCTCCATATTCTTCCTTACATTTTTAGAGATTGCTGTAAATATAGAGAATTTGGTTTTCTCTTTCCTCATTTTCCCTAAAATATGGATAGTTATAGGGAATCTGTTGGAGCAAAAGAGGCTTATTTTTCCCTAAAGTAGAGAAAAATCAAAATATGGGGAAGCTGTTGGAGTTGCTCTTACACGACTTTTATTTTCTCAAGAAATTTCATTTTTAATATTTGCCAATAGATATGCAAAACCGGTAGTATTTGATAGTTGAGCAGTATGTAGTGCTTGAATTAATGGAGCGTTAATTTCCTCAACATGCACTATGAGCAAAAGATACTACGTGATCAACAAAATTCAATAACCTTTAATTGCTGCAAAATTATGGTACAATGTAGTGCTTGAATTAAATCAATGGAGCATTAATTTCCTCGACATGCACTATGAGCGAAGGATACTACATATATCCAATTATGGTACAATGTATGGAATTGACTTTGCCTTTTGTGGAAATTCATCATCATTCATCAACATACCAATATAAACACAATTTCTCCCTAGCTTTAGTCAAAAGAATATCAAAGTAGACGAGAAAGTTCAAGTCTAGATTTTTGAAAGTTCAAGTCTAGATTTTGTAGGTAATTACTCTCCCCTTCTCTTATCATTTAAAAGATAACTAGATGTTGAAATATTCTTAATTAAAAGAAGAGTAATGACAACTTTGAATATTCTTCAATTCCTTTTCAAAATGTTTAATTAATTTGACCTTCTCCAAAATCCATTCTCTTACATTAATCTCTGAGCTAGAGTTAGAAAACAATTGAGCTAGCTGTCTCAAACATTTTTATGCAAAAATTATATGCAAATAGCTAGATCCGTATGTGCTTTTTGACTAATTATCGCCATTGTGGTTGCCTATATAACATTTATATGTATAGTTCGTCATTTTGTTTAGTTTAAACTTATCCAACTTTATTTTAACTTTTAGGAGCTCCACCAAACAAACAGATTAGCCATGCCTGGATCGAGTTCCGACTATCCACTAGTGGACATCCGTATATGTTGACTGCAAGAAAATCTCATCGATCAATTAATCAAATATATCCACCTGCATAACATCGTCCACCAGCTAATTAACGACTTTTTCCCCAATTTGATTCAATTATATATCCACTAGCAACTTTTAGTACTAGTACTTAGCTGCTTAATGTAGATATGGAATTATGGATCCTCACCTAAAAATAGTAAACTATATATTTTGCTTTTCAATATTGTTTATGAATTGAAGATTCATATATATCTCCATCTCTATTTTCTGCATGTGATGATTGTATATGAAACTGAACGCGACCACATTATACGACATCTAGATTGTGAGATTGACGGTGTGGATATAATCATGATATCAATCCATAATTATGATTAGATAAGTATTGTTCTATTATAAGGTATATGATCCTTACCCTAACATGCAAAAAATATACACACACACGACAACTGAGAAACAATACCTGGCTTTTCAAAAATAAAATACAATGGGATACAATTTCTCATCACCATTACTCATTTTTTTATTATTGAAGTTTTCTCATGCCATAAACTTATTATTGGTAAATATAATTTCTATATGAGGTTCTCCAAGAGACAGACCTAAGCTAGTTTGAACTGTTTTTTTTTCAAAATAATTTTTTCAATTTTTTGAATTTGAAAAATTGTAAAAATGTTGGGTCAAAATTTTTTAGTTCAGTCAGTTGTAAAATTTCTTAAAAATCATGATTTACCAATTAGAAGATTTTGATGAAAAAATAAGAATATGCGATTTTTGGCTAAAAAATCATGTGTGTCCACAGTTTTAGGTGAAAATCATGATTTCAAATCAAAACAAAAAAATTGGGAGAAAGTTTCTAAATTGATTCTTACAGTGTTGGATAACATACAATCGAAAATGTTCACCTGATCAGTTATTGACCAAGAAAATAATGCTCAACCACCATTGGATGTAAATCCAATGGCAGAGATAATTATTATTAAGTTGAGGTGTTTTGTTTTCCACCCTTGGATATAAATCTAAGGGTTATTGAGCATAAATTTTTTTGTCAGCAACTAACCAGGTGAACACCACTGAACATACAATATCTTTTGGTGTACTTAATTAGTCTCACGTGACATTGACACCGTTAACCTCATTGTCATGGCCGTTGTGAACCTTCACTTGCCATAACTACTAGTAGCCTCACTTGCCTTGGCCACGGTTAATTAGCCCCTCTTGTCTTGGACACTATTACCCTCCCTTGCCATAACTACTATTATGATTACACTACTTAGTGCATTTCTCTTCTCAACACAACAGACATCATTATCCTTGCTCATTTGCACGGGCGGGGGCATTATTAACCTCACTTCTTAAACTATATCATACGGTTAAAGATATTTCCTACTCAAATTATGTAACTCTTAATGATTGAGAATTTCATGAATGTGCATGGTTATTTACTCTAAAAGTGTTAGGGCAAGATATTTGTTGAAAATATCTGAACATGAGTAAGAGGTTATAAGGGAGTTCAGAGAAATGCAACTAGATTAAGACAAAGTAGTCGATAAATAATCATAATGAACATTAATTGTAACTTAAAATACTTGATAAATTGTCCTAGAGAGCTTGAAGTAACTAACTGAAAAAACAAAACAAAACAAATCGGCTAATGCCGCGGTTCCTCATGAAAAAATCACCCTATCTCATTTCAGCTTCTTTTTTTTTTTTTTTTTTTTTTGAAGGCTGGATTAGTAATGTACTCTCCAGGCTTCAACTGGGTTTTATTTTATTACCCAGAAGGCCAGACCACCTTTAGTTTTCGCTCTCTCTCGTCTTCCCAGTAGTTGCTGCTGCTTCACCGTTTAATTTACTTTACAACCTTTTAGCGTGATTTTCTCAACTTGAACTTTCCTTTTTGTCCTTTCTCATTTTTTCTAATTCAACCAACTCCCACCAACTTGAGCGTTTTCTAAGTTGGAACCCACTCCTCACATGGTGTACTCTCGCAACTAGGCGCTTTGCTTAATGCCTTTGCTTTTTTTTTTTTGAGAAATAATGCCTTTGCTTTTCAGTAGGTAATTCTTTGAAGTTTGAAGAGTACAAGGGTGGCATTTCAAATATTTTTGGAAAGCGAGATGTCGAAAACCAAATACTCTTTTAATTTGATTTGGCCATTTTAGGTGAGATTTATATTATAGACCTTGATCAACGATTTGAGTTAGACGCGGTTTAGATTAAGAAAATGTAAATAATGTAAACATTTACTGATGACTATATGTAGCTTTATTTGTTATATTTTTAGGCGCGGATTAGATAATTTGTTGTTTATTGTAAAGATATTTTATTTCCCAAAACTTCTGCCTATTTACCAAGTTGCAGTTGTAAAGAACTTGTTCAAACCTACGTTACATGTGATGCTGATTTGGGGTTTTGTATTGTAGGTATTTACCTTTGCAGTACCAATAACATAATCAAATATGAGCTATTGCACTTCTCCATTGCCTCAGTGGGCTGATCAGAAGCCGACTTAGCTTGTTGCTAAGATCCGTTGGTACTTGGTAGTAATGTTATATATACACACATTTACAGGTTCAAGTTTCCTCTGTGATCGATTTGCCAAACACCTCCTCCCAATTTCGTACTTGAAATTAGGAAAGCTAAACTGGTATTACATGCAGAAGCTGTATTATGACTATTGGTGAGCAGAAATCAATGAGATAAAAGTTTCAGTTGAATATCATAACAGAGCCCCTTCATCATTTCTCATACTATTTGGTGTGCAGCTGTTCCAATTTTGAGGCATGGTTAAAAGGTACCTCGAGGAAACAATGTAGTGATCGAAAATGCAAAGAAACTTTGACTATTTTCCAAATGAAATCCTAATTAAACACCATTTAGGGTGATCAAAGGGAATGCATCTGCTGTCATCTTACATTATCATGAGTGATGACCCCTAACCATAACATGTAGTACGAAAATATGCAATAATGCATACGGTGTAATCAGGAAGCTCTTACGCATGCATGCAGTCATTCAACCACATCTTGGATGAGGCAACCATAATGAGATCATGAAAAACTGAAAGTGAAAAGAAGAAAACCATTTCAGATTAACGCTTTCAGTTATGACAGTTAAATCACGGACACATTGTCGTGCATCAGCATTTACATGGTGCATCAGTTCTGCCCATAATTTCTGGTAAGTTTGGAACCCAGGAGGCTAGGATTCATCCCAACCCACCCCCATCAGCTTTCTTCAGCTAAAGGCTAACTTATGCGCCCATGTATTTGATGTCAATAGGACTTTTAAGTTCTAGCAGACCACCTATATGGATATTTCGGCAAACACATAAAACCCATTATCTTCGAAAACTACAACAACACAAGTTTTTTTTTTTTTTTTTTTTTGTTCAAAAGAATAACAACGCAAGGTCAACCAAAAGAAAACTAGAAAAGATGACAACAACATTGAAAGTTGAAGAAACTTGTTTGTGCAGAGACCTGGGTTTTGAACTCATTAAGCAACTTTATCCTGTCTTTGACATTAGGCAGGGCCAAGTGTTTCTCTTCAGGCTTAGCTTGTTTGTCCCAGCAGGAGCCATTAGCTGCTTTTAGCCCCAAATCTGCACTGCTTCTTGCTATAACTGTTCCAGACAGACAGAAGCTTTCGTCTTTTGAACACGTCTTGTAGCACCTTCTACAGTAGTTATGCCTATACATAAACATAAAGTAATTCGTGACAATCCATTATAAATTGGCCATTACGCAATTTAACACAGGCTCTTTTCTTCCTTGTTTCCCCTTCCTAACCCAATCTCGATCGATGTCTTTTGTTCTCACCATTTTGATTAAAATAAAACTTAAAAGTAAATATGAAACAGGGAAATTGACACAGAAACAAGCAGAGAAAAGCTATAAGGGTTTTGAGTAGTCCTTACCTCTATGAAGTATGTGTTGAAGCCTTTTCATTTTTCATGATCATATGGAATGCTTTACTCTTGTCTTCACCCACCATTTCCCTCAATATATCATC
Source organism: Rosa rugosa (assembly GCF_958449725.1). Lineage (NCBI taxonomy): Eukaryota > Viridiplantae > Streptophyta > Magnoliopsida > Rosales > Rosaceae > Rosa > Rosa rugosa. Next base: position 48,062,689 of record NC_084825.1, read on the forward strand.
TTCAATCTTCTCAGCTTGCCAGCGAGAAGGATCCTCCACAAATGCCTCACTGAATATCATGCTGGATACCCATTCTTTCCAAGTAGTCCTTCTATACTTGTCTTCTTCGAGCGTTCCTGTTGCCAATAGCTGATAAACATACACAACCTTTTGCTGACCAGGCCTAAAAGCTCGTGCTATAGCTTGCTTCGTCTTGGAAGGATTCCATTCGGAGTCCAACAAGATAACCCTAGATGCAGCTGTCAGACTAATGCCTTCAGCACAAGCAGTGATAGATGCAAGCAGAACCTTTGAGGCTCCACCTGGTTCTTCAAATTTGTCCATAACCTTTCCACGTTCAAATAACTCCAGATCCCCGGTAAGAACCAAAACTTCTCTGCCTCGCTCCCACTGAAAGACCCTCTCAAACAATTCTAGAAACAGTCTCACAGGTGCAATGTTGTGGCAGAAAATCAAGACCTTCTCTTTCCGAGTAACACGGTAAACCAGGTTCAAAACAAACTTGACTTTTGACCCTTTGTGCAAATCATACTTGTATTGCTCAAGCTCCATCAGTTCTTGGGGACTAAAGAACTTATCAGCACAAGCTGCAGTTTTGATTAGCCAAGGATGTATTGATCCAAGAGTGATCAAAAGTTCTAGTTCCAAGGGATACCCTTTGTACTTGGACATTATTTGTTGCAGTCTATCCAAAATCACTTGTTGAATGTCAGTGGTATTCATCAGCAAGGTGTAAATCTGTAGACCGGGAAGGGTGTCTGAATTTCCACCTTCATACACATCTATAAATCTGTTTGTTATCTTTCTCAGCTTGTTGAGACCTTCGATCCTCTGATCTTCTTCTTCATTTGAATCAATTTTCTTGGCAATTTTATCCAAGAACAACTTTCTGGCTCGAGCTTCCATCAAATGGCGTGCTTTGTCTTTCAATGCCTTCTTTTTCCTTCTGTATTTTGGGTCCAATGACTTCAAAACTTCATTCACAAACTTCGGCCTTGCCAAACAAAGTGTGTTGAAGTATTCACAGAAATTGTTCTGAAACAAAGTACCTGAAAGCAATATTCTCAAATCAGTTTCAACTTTCATCAATCCTTTCCTCAACCTTGATTTGGTACTTCTGGGGTTGTGCCCTTCGTCTAGAACTAGGAGCCCTGGACTTTCCCTCAGGACTTGAGCCATAAATCTTCTGTGGACAAACTTTGAGTCTTCACGCATCAATGTTAGGAAAGAAGTATACCCCATGACAAGAACACTAGGTTGTGCATGCCACTTCTGTATCTTTTCTAGGCAATCGAGAACATGCATCACATCGTCAGTTGGCTTCGGGCCTCTTGTATAGGTTACTGACTTATTCCTAAACACTCTATAGGTTCTACGACCGTGAATTAGATAAACCGGTATAGGGATCTTCCATTTAATGAATTCCTTGTACCAGGTGTAGAGTGTTGTCTTTGGAGCAAGGACTAAAGGTCGTTTTCCAGGGAATAACTTCAGGTAGCTAACAAGAAATGCAATGATCAAAAAAGTTTTCCCAGCTCCAGGAGTATGAGATATAACACAGCCACCATTTCTCTTGGATTTCTTTTCCATCAATGCTGGTTCCATAGATCCTGCAATATTCTTCCATAAAAACTCAAAAGCCTTCTTCTGGTGGAATAACAGTTTCTTTCTAAGTTCAGGAATTAAAGCCCAAACATTGTCATTTTCTTCTGAAATATGCTCATCCACAGGGTTATCACGTTTGTGGAAGAAATCGAACTCCTCATATTCAGCTCTTTTAGGATCTGGTGGTGGATCTTCTTCATTTGGTTTTTTATCATCTGTGAACCCATATGGGTTTTGCACCTAAAGAATAAGCAAGAAATTAGGTGCAGTTGATAATTTTGCTAACAGATCAGCCTAATTGAAACAAAAAATTCTGTCATACAAATTGAGTTTAATTATAGCAGCAGAAGGAATGTGACATAAAACTATTGCATGCAAGAGTTTCTACATTGACTTACAAAGGGGGGTGTAACATGTTTGATTTCAGTCTTCACAAAGCCACATATAATGCACTTAAGCCCAATTTCTTCATCGAGAGTGAAGTCATGCTGGCAACCTGGACCTGACTTTTGTGCAAATTTACCTGAAGCAGCACCATTTGATTCCTGAAAATGGATTCAGCAATTCAAATGTATTAATCATTGCACAGTAAGAGAACTTCCCCAAAGAGTACAGAATTTGATATTTTTGTTCAAATTTTGATGATAAAGCTACTGAAAATTAGATGCCAGTGAAAAATCTTAAAATTTTACCTCATCACCAAGAAGATAACATGATGCCATTACTAATTCAAATTCTTTCCACAACATATCCTCCTCAGACATTTCCTCCTCCTCCTCATCTTCTGGCATTTCAGTTTCGTCCTTTTGGTCAGAGTTCTTGTTTGCCTTGAAATCTTTCCACTGGTCCATAATGTTTGGTTCTTGCTTGTTTGAGCAATCCATGTCTTTCAAGAACTTATTTATCAGCTCCTTGTATGCACCTGCATTTAATGACCTCTTTGAATAAGCTCCAGTATACCGATCCGTCCTTTTTGATCGTATAGAGGGATGATGATATGCGTAATGATAGCCTCTTCTCGGAAATCTACTAGAGGATGCACCCCCATCCCATTTAGTTTGAACATCCATGTCTTCCAAGCCAGCAATTTTGTTTCTTTTCTGTTTCTGTGCTTTAGAAGTACTGAAACGATAATAATGCTTGGTAGGAAATTCACCACTTTCTTTTGAACGATTTGCAGGACCATTGGCATTTGGAGGGAAGTTTCCAAGGGTTAGCTGATCACTTTTGACAGACGCAGGAACAATGGCAAGTTGATCAGCTCGATGTTTCTTCGTCTTATTTTTAGCCACACCTGATTTCACTTTCATCCACTTAATCTTGCTTTCTTTGCATTCAAATAGATCATCATTGTCACTGGGATTTGATCGCTTCCTCTTAGAACCAGCATTTTGCTCTGCCTCAGTACTATCCTCTTCCAAAGAGTTGCTTGCCTTCTTACGAAACAGGTATGACAGTGGTAAGTACAATTCGTCATCAGAATCATCTTGGGATTGATCTATCTTATATGGCCTGCTTCGAATGGGGCCTATTTGTATCTCAGAGGGAGCATCACATGCAAGGAAACGATCAGGTTGTATCTTTCGACGCTTGGAACGCCGCAATTCTGGAACCTCAGAAATTGGAGATGGTCTATCTTCATGCATGTCACAAGTAGGATCACCCCCAATAGCATCATCTGGAACCAACTGAACTATTATAGGTACCGGGATCCCATTCTCTACTCCGAAATTCACAGCTTTAAAAGAGTTTTCAGAGTTTGATGGAGTTGTGTCATCATAACCACCAGAAATTTGATACACAATCTTGTTCTGCACTGATCTTACATCAAATACAATCTGCTTCAAGGAAGATGTAACAAGCAACCATGACAAGTCGGATAAGAATTTCCCCAATAACAATTTAGTGTTTGGCAGAGTAGAGCAGTCCACAGAGCGATCCCAACGGTAGTACTGATTTTTACAAGAATTCCTATCAAGCCTTTGCAAGATGAAAACCTGATCAATTCCAATAACTTCAGTTTCTTTTTTAAGTGTTGCTCTCTCTGAACCAAGAGGTCCTTGGTTAACATAAAAGTTGACATGAAACTGGCATGAGCATTGAGAGTCATGAGGCTCCCTTTCGATAGAACTTATTCTAGCATCAACCCACACCTGCATTAGACCACATAACACACTCAGACTCAAACATTTAGACCTAACTGTTATAAGGTTTGGCGAGACTTATTTTTTCTTTTCTTCTTTGGTCTTCCTCTGAGGTAATGATGGTTATAATTATTAACTTGCTCTGATAATATGTCATGTTTGAAATTAGACTGCCACTCACCGGATCTCGCCTTTCCTTATCCGAACTCTCTGTATGATCAGAGTTTGAAAGCACACAGATATCCACACCAGGCCTCAACAAGCAAATGCAATCATATAAAGTTGCTCTTCTTGATTTTATTCGAAGGTTGGCAAATGGACCTTTATCCTGAATCACACATGGATGGTCTATGAATTTCATGTTCATAGTTCCATTGCTAATTCTTAGAAGTTCCACACCTTTCCATGATCCACAGCAAAGAGCCTCAAAGACTGCCAAGCACAACATTGAATGTAAGATATATGATAAGAATGTTAAAGCATACAACTCTAGCTTAAAATCAAATGTTTGGTGCGAGTAGAAACATGATAACATAATAGCATGAGCTAGTGTCTAAGCAAGAAAAGGATTGAAACAAGCCCCTTCTTCCGTTTCGCAAAATACTAAAACTGACATCATGAGTTGTATTCTTTAATTATCTCCAAACCTAAATAACAAGAAATCATTTTCCTTTCTTTTCAGGGAAAATTCTTTTCTTTTAGAAAGAATGACTAATTCCTATGTTTAGACCGGAAAATGCCAAAGTCATTTACACGAGGGCATGTGAACAATTAGCTGTTAAATAATATGGGTTCTGCTGTAGTTCCCATACTAGACACGTTTACTTACTTGAAATGAGGAATGGATAAATGAGAATAAACTCTTAAAGGTACATGTGATTTGATTACCTACCAACCCGTAAACAAAACCCTTGAAAGAATGGGGAACTTGGAAAGTTTTTAATGTCAAACCCACTTGCATCTCCCTTTGTGTTAGAACATGTATGGACCTATAACCGCTTATGCACCAACCGTTGGCATTCACGACTATAAATCTTTGCCCACGTGTGTGTGCATATTTCTATCTATTGATGATGTATGCTGCACTATGAGTCCCACATTTTCGACAGTTGCGTGGATGAAAATCGCCACCCACGTATGCATGAAAGATTACTACTATTGATGAGTGTAGGCTCCACTACGGGTCCCACGATCATCTATGGGCGCATACATGAAAATGCTCATGAAAGATCTCTAGCTATTGATGAGTGCAGTCTCCATTGTTGGTCCCACACTCATCAATGGGCGGGTGGCGAGAAATCGTCTCCCACGTGCATGTGAAAGACTTCTAGCTATCGATACTCATGCACTAAATTGTGGGTCCCACAATCATCTGCGGGCGTGCGGTTGGAACTTGGAAGTCACCACCGCCAATGTGCATGTGAAAGACTTCTAGCTATTGATACTCGCACACTCAATTGTGAGTCCCACAATCGATGAGTATATGGGCATGCGGTTGGAAATCCCCGCTGCCCATGTGCACATAAAAGATTTCTAGCTATCGATGAGTATAGGCGGCCATGTGGGTCCCACCATTATCTCCGCACTTAAGGTTAGAAGTCGCATATGCGCCCGTGGGGGATGGACTATAGTAGTGTTCATGATGGTATATATGAAAATTTGATTCTCATCACTTTGTGCTGTGATACTAGCGTTACAAACAAAAATGACAAGACTTTAAGAGCAAGTCATTGACCCTGAAATAAGTTACTTTCCAGAAGAAAAGCATAACTAGTAAACCGAATTAATTGAAACAATGAAATCACATTCAATGTAATTTTCACCTAGTTCTTGCTGAATTCCCCAGAATGTTCACAAGTAAATTAGTCTATTAATATGGGAATTGACTTTTAAAAAAGAAACAAAAACTGTACAAACAAAGAAAAAGAAAAAGAACAAGAAAAAGGAGACGATGCTTACGATGAGCATCAAATGGATGCTTAGCTCGATACAGATGCCTCTTCTTTATCTTCATTCTGATGTCAAGTCTGTCGTATCTGCAACACAATGCCGATCATTAGTGACTAATACTGCACACTTCAAACTTCAAAAACTCTCACTATTATGCTTGCCAGCTTTCAAAGTAGGTCTCACAGTTACTACTTGCAGATATCTAGGTCACACAGTTACAACAGCATATCCAATATAATTAATAATTACAATGAAGAAGTATTTTCCTTTTCTACTATTATTTGCTCTTTAAATCTATACGATTTAACGATCATGAAGATTTCTTTTTTTTTTGATTAAGAAACCACCTTTTTTATCAGATTAGAGAAAAGGAATGATCAACTTTCAGAAAGTAAAAGCAAAATTCCTTGTTACCCAAATAGAAATAATTCAGTCAAATTATTGGAGAGAGAATGACAGAGATCGCATAGTAGATACCAGAATTAAGAAATGAAAGCCCCTACCTTTACATGCAACAAAATTAAAAAGTAGACTTTTTTTTCTTCATGTGGTAAAAAACGCAACCTCTGCAGAATTCACCAGAAAAACAATAGAACCCAAAATAGCAAACAAAAAACCCCAGAAAAAAATTACACATCACCAGTAATGTATCTGAAATGAAGATAAAACCAATCAAACTCAAACCCAGTTTGCTGATCATTGATAAAACCAATATATCAAACTCAAATCAGGTAAAAAGAATTAAAGAAATAGCATTCACCAAGTAAAACGAATAAGAAAACGTACTCTGAAACAAAATCAAGCTGGACTCAAAGCTTCATCGTCTCAAAGGGAACTTGCTCCTCTGCAGAGATGGATGATCGGAGCTCTGATTGTTCCGGCACCGGAGCTAAAGCTTACAGGCGGTTATGTTGTGATAAAGATAAGCGAATACTTTGCACAGTGATAGTGGGCATCGGAGTGAGTGAGAGAGAGAGAGAGAGTAAAGTGAGTGATGAAACTGACAGTGGCGGAGAAATCTATATATAAAAAGGAGAGACTGAAAAGAAGGGCCTCGAAATCCGGGTTTTGCTGTTTTTGCATGAAACGCAAAACGAGAGGGGACAGGGGCAGTGGGTGTTAATAATGGGCGTCGAGGAGGGCCGTCTGGGGAGATGGAAAGTGGATCCAACGGCTGTGATTGAGGTGGGGGGACCCATGGCAGTGGTGACGGAAAATGATGACATGAATTCGCAACAAACTCCCCAGAGTTTGTTGGTTGCAGATTATTTCCAAATTTAAAGTTTTTAAACCCTGAAACGTATTTGGTCAACGACTTTTTGTTGACTGTTTCGTGTCCCGACCCAAAAGCCAATAAGTCCCTTTTGTTTTTTTTTTTTTTCTTTTCAACAGAGGTTTCGAGAACGGCCCAGACCAATAGATTAATTTTCATAATTAGCTTTTGTTGTATTAAGAAAATCATAATGTGGTTACCTTAATAGCAACAAAATTAACTTTAAAATATGAGACCAATGATTGAATTTTTTTTCCTTCAGCATCCATTTATTTTTTAATCCATCTTTAGAAATTATTAAAATTAGATTTGTTAGTGAGTTTGAAAGTATTAAAAGTTTTACACTACACTTGATGTATTGATGTTTTAGGTAACATAATATTATCATAGTCATTGGATTTGTTGGTGAGTTTGAAAATATTAAAAGTTTTACACTACACTTGATGTATTGATGTTTTAGGTAACATGATATTATCATAGTCATTGGTGTCATTCTAAGACTCTGATTAGTGTATTATAATATTAATTACAAATCTGTTCCATTTAATAATCATTAGTGTCATTCTAAGACTCTGACATTATCATATTCATCCTGAAAAAATGAAATAGAATATCTTTTGTGTTCTCCCAAACCCTAGCCACTATGGCTGGGGGTTCCATCAGCGGCAATCGGCGCCAACACCAAGAAGATACTCTCTCTGGCTCTTGTTGCCTTTTCGGGACCATTCAACGTTGACACTTCTTGACGAATTTTCAACTAATCTTTTTCACACCATACGACGGACTATCGGTCTTCTCGGCATCATGCAACAGAGTTCTTTTGCTTTTCAGAAGTATGGGAAGTAAAGGTTATCAGACGTGCGAGTACCGGTAGACAGTGCAAAAATTAAATTGTGGGGTACCCTCAATGCTTTATGCTGTGTGATTGCATAGAGGAGTTTTTCAGTTAATTGGGGTCGAATCAGGCCATGTAGGACACGGCTTAAGTTTGTTGACCATTTGACGGGCGAGGTAGCGGCTGTGGAGGCTGGTTATGGCTTTGCAGGTCATGGCGGATCGGAGCTGGCTCTGGATTTCCACAAAGCTATAGTTGCAGGTCTAGCGAGGCTCGATGTGGTAGCAACCGTCGAGGATCTAACAGGTGGAATTGTGGTGGCAGGCGGCGGCGGCGATCCGAAGAGGTGGAGGCGCCTCTGGAGTTGGATGTTGTCGAACTGCACACTGCGTCTCCGCTAGAACCAAGGATTGGGTGCCCAGATTTTCGGTGTCCAAAACTGGGCTTGGACTATTTTGGGCTTGGGCCCTATTGGATGCACTAGGGCAGCAGCAACTAGATTTTGGTGTTGGGCCCTTTCTGGGTTAATATTTGCTACTTCAATATGGCTGCTTTTAGGTTCGTACATTCTTTTTTTCGTATTTGGGATCCAAGAGATAAGTATTATTGTACTTAGCCTATTTATTATGTCTTAGTGTTATCATAGTCTATAGACTTGGTGTGATAAGTGAGCAATGAATGTCTAATGAGTAGACATATCCCTTAGCCTATTTATTATGTCTTAGTGTTATCATAGTCTATAGACTTGCTGTGATGTCTAATGAGTAGACATATCCCTATGTACCACCGTAGTACCTCCACAACCTATTGTCTGTCTAGTTAATGGCGGCGGAGTAGTATGTAATGATCATTCTAGGTTGAGTATCAGTGACAAATCATTTTAGATTTGATTTAAAAAGTGAAAAAAAAAAATTAAAGACTATAAACTAACTACGGTAGTACAGTTCATACTCCATCTTCATGAAAATTGATAATCATTACTTAAAAAAAAAAAAAATATTCCTCAAGGCCATGATTTTATCCAAATCTATAGATTATAGCACATGATTTTTTGGCCAAAATCGCATGTTCTTATTAGGAATTTTCAGAGGATTTTCCAGACATCGGAGCTATTTTTAATGATTTTTGGAAGTTGGTACTATCCAAAAATATAATTAAAGAAAATATGGCGGCTTGATCTAGACTGTTCATTTTAATCACCGTTTGATCTCAACTGTCGGAGACTGTTCATTTTAATCGTCGTTTGATCTCAGCTGTCGGATTTGAGTATATATAAGTTGGATCAGCTCGAGAAGCATCAGATCTCAGCCCAAACCGACCTCGGTCTCGACCCGTTTTCTTTCGGCGACACGACCCGATTTCTCCTGGACGTCGAACCGGCACTGTTGGACTCCTCTCGGCGGCGTGAAGCAGAACCCGGTCATTCCGACTCCGAATGACCGGCGATGGTGGCAAAGCGAAACCCTAAAGATTCTCGGGTGTTCCGGTGTAGTTTCCGATTCCGGCCAAATCGAGACATCTCATCGGTGTGGATGGCTTCGTCTCAATGTCTGATGAGTACCCTCAAAAATGAAAGAGAAGAAAACAAGGAAAAACTGAAAGAGAAAATAGACTTTTATAGATATTCGATAGTTGAATTACAAAATGAAAGGAACAGAGTATATATAGGCATATATCAACCAAAACGCTGCGTTTTACTAATAAGTAGTTGGTATCCCAACATCCCACCCTGCTGCAGAGACAACTACTCATCCTTGAAATCTGGATACAATCTCATAACTTCATCAGCTTCCATCCACGTTGCATCCTCCATAGAAGCTCCCACCCATTGTATAAGCCATTTGGTAACTGGTGCATTCTTTTTCTTGAAAATACCTCTTCCCAACACTTTAGCTGGGTACCACCTTGGATTCAAAGGGTTCAATGAAGGTGGCAGATGTGCCTGAACAGTTGTATTCGCACCAACTTTCTTTTTTAACAGTGACACATGAAAGACAGGGTGTACCCTTGAATTAGGAGGTAATAGTAATTTATAAGCAACCTTGTTTACCTTAGCTATCACTTGGAATGGACCATAGAACCTAGGAGCCAACTTATTGGAGTGTCTGCGTTTCACTGACTGTTGCTTGTAAGATTGCAACTTCAAGTAAACCCAATCATTTATCTCAAACTCCCTTTCAGTTCTGTGTTTATCCGCATAGGATTTCATTCTAGCTCGAGCCTGCTCCAAATTAAGCTTCAATCTTGCCAAAATCTCATCCCTGTCTCGTAGAGCAACATCAACATCATGAACATTAGTGGAATTGGGAAGATATGGGACTACCTTGGGAGGAGGATAAACATACAAAGCCTCAAATGGAGACATTTGGATTGCTGAATGATACGTAGAGTTGTACCAAAATTCAGCCCATGGAATCAATGATACCCAACTACCATATTTCTCAGTGATCATGCATCTCAAGTACTGCTCGAAAGTTCTATTAAGATTTTCTGTTTGGCCGTCAGACTCGGGATGGTAAGCTGTGCTCCTGTGTAGTTTAGTCCCCTGCATTTTGAAAAAAGCTTCCCAAAATTGGCTAAGAAAAATAGGATCTCTGTCTGTTACAATTGCTTCAAGCATACCATGCAATCTGAAAATCTCTTTCACAAATAATTTAGCAATTGTTTTAGCAGTATAAGGATGGCTAATTGGAACAAAGTGAGCATACTTGCTAAACCTGTCAACAATTACCCATAGTACTGATTTTTCCTGATCATTGGGTAGACCCTCTATAAAATCCATCGAGATGCCTTGCCAAGCTCCTTCAGGAATAGCCAAAGGTAAGAGTAAGCCTGGAGGAAGAATGGCTTCATAGTGATTCCTTTGGCACACATCACATTCCACTATCCATTTTTTAACAAATTTTTTGACTCCAGGCCACATGAAGGTTCTTGTAACCCTCTTGTAAGTTCTCAGGTAACCAGAATGACCACCAACTAGGCCAACATGACATTCATTCAACACCTTGTCTCTCCAAGAGTGAATCAAAGGCACAAACATTCTTCCTTTATAATACAGATTGTTATTAATAATGGAATATCCCTTTTTAGAGCACATACCTTGTTGTAGCTCATGAATCAGTTGTGCAGCCTCAGGATCTACCAAAGTGTCATTCTGTAAATCAAACATGAATTGGGAAATGGGACTTGATACTCCCACAATGGTATTGAGCTCCACTTGTCTAGAGAGTGCATCTGGAACCACATTGTTTTTTCCTGCCCTATACTTCACTGTGTAATCATAGCCAATCAACTTGATCAACCATTTTTGCTGTGTTGGGGTAGTGATTCTTTGGTGAAGAAAATGCATGCTGAATTATTCTATGCTCTGTAATGATGTTGAAATGATGCCCGAGTAGGTACGGCCTCCATTGTTGGACCGCAAACACCACTACCATCATCTCCTTGTCATACACGGACAAAGCTCGATGCTTTGGAGCTAACACTTTGCTTAAGAAAGCAATGGGATGATTATCTTGAGATAGTACTGCTCCAATTCCCAAATCAGAAGCATCACATTCAATGGTGAAGTCTTTAGTAAAGTTAGGGAGAGCCAGAACTGGGGTTGTAGTCATAGCTACTTTAAGATCTTCAAAAGCTTTCTCACTTGCAGGAGACCATTTGAACCCATCCTTCTTGAGCATATCTGTTAAAGGCTTAGCAATGATACCAAAGTCCTTCACATATTTTCTGCAGTATCCCGCAAGACCCAAAAATCCCCGTAATCCTTTCAAGGTTCTTAGCTTTACCCATTGCACAATGCTCTTGATTTTATTTGGGTCAACTGCCACTCCCTTTGCATAAACTATATGCCCCAAATACTCAACACTATCAGCCCCAAAAGTGCATTTAGACATCTTAACTTTGAGATTGTGTTCCTGCATCTGAGTAAAGACCTGTGACAAGTGTTGAATATGCTCTTCCAAAGATGAACTATAAATGAGGATATCATCAAAGAAAACCAATACATACTTCCTCAACATATCTCGAAATACATCATTCATCAAGGACTGAAATGTTGATGGTGCATTGGTTAGACCAAATGGCATCACTAAAAATTCATAATGACCATCATGTGTGCGAAAAGCAGTCTTGCTTACATCCTCACTCTCCATCCTAATTTGATGATAGCCAGACCTGAGGTCAAGCTTGGTAAAATAAGCAGAACCACCAACTTCATCCAACAATTCGTCAATCACTGGTATTGGAAACTTATCCTTAACAGTCACAGCATTGAGGCTTTGATAATCTACACACATACGAGAAGTGCCATCTTTCTTCTTTACTAATAAGACTGGAGAGAAGAGAAAGAACTTACACTTGGTTGGATCACTCCGGCAGCTAACATTTCTCTCACAATTTTTTCAATCTCTGTCTTTTGATAATAAGGATATCTATAAGGGCGCACATTTACAGGAACTGTACCTGGAAGTAGAGGTATCCTGTGATCATGACTTCTCTTAGGAGGTAGAGAAGTGGGAGGCTAGAAGAGTTCACTAAATTGCTCCACCAATTGTTTGAGTTTAGGATGGACATGAGGTTTCTGCCTATTGTCATCTGTGTGCCTTAATTCTATCAACATAGCTTCCCTCTCCTTAGCCAAAAGACTGGTCATCTGTTCACAAGTTATGACTTCAATGTTTTCAGATTCAACTCCCTGCAAGTGATATTAGAGGTCATTTTTAACAAACTTCATGGTAAGCTTGTCAAAATTCCAAACAATATCCCCTAAAGTACGAAGCCAAGCTGCTCCCAAAATGACCTCACATCCTGAGACGGGTAAAATATAAAAATATGCTTCAATGTCTTGTCCTTGAATATCAAGTTGAAGGTTTGAAACATAACCTCTGGTCTTCATTATTTCTCCACTAGCCACCCGTACATTCAGAGGGCAACCCTTGTCAACTACACCTGTGTAATACTTGAGTAAACAGGGATGAACAAAATTGTGAGTTGCTCCACAATCCACAAGTATATGCACTGACCTGTTCTTTCCAATTTGGCCTTTCAACTGCATTGTCTCTGACTTGTTGACATCAGAAAGTACATGTAAAGAAATGAGTGGAGCTTCCTCCATTGTCTCACCGGTAAGTAAATCCTCCATAACTGCAGCATGCTCTTCACCTTGTGATCCAACAGCACTAAAACCCTCAATAAGTAAAGCTCTAGCGCCTCGTTTACATATATGATCAGAAGTGTAGGGTTCATCACAAAAGAAGCACTGTTTTCGATTCCTTCGATCTCTATACTCAGCTTGGGAATACTTTCTGTCAGCTGAGAAGTTTGAATGATTGCTGCCATAGGGTTTTGCAGTAGCAGACTGATTTCCAAACTGTGATCTCTGTACAGGAGCTGGCGGTGCAACAATCTGTTTGGTACCTGAAAAAGAAGATTTAGACTGGTTTTGTTTCCAATTCTTATGTCCTGAATTTCTCGCTTCAAAAGCCTTGGCAAGCTCAAAGGCCTCCATCAAGTTGGAAGGTTTCATAAGGCTCACATCAGTTCTAATTTCTTCTTTCAACCCTCCTATGAAGCAAGCCAATCAAAGTTCAGGAGAAAACCCTGGTGCTCGGCAAGACATTTTTGTAAACTGATCTCGGAACTCTGTAACAGTACCCACTTGCTGCATTTTTGCCAAAGCAGCTTGGTAGGCAAGCTTATTGTAACCACCAAATTGCTGCATCATCAGCTCAACTAGGCCAGACCAGGAACTAGGATTGTCTTGTAAATGTAATTGCCACAAACTAGCAGCTATACCAGTCAGGTGCATCGATGCAATGGAGATTTTCTTCTCTTCTGGAATTTGATACAATTGAAAAAATTGTTCAGCTCTATTAAGCCACTCCAAGGGATCTTCCCCACCAAATACTGGAAAATCCAACCGAATTTGTTTCATGGTAGGCAGATTTGGGTCCTGGACTTGATGGTGGCTTGACCCATGGTTGTGAGTATGTTGATAATGATATGGATGAAATTGACTATGTGGGTGAAATTGGGTATATGGATAGAAAAAGTGGGGATATGGAGTAGTAGTTGTGGAATAGATTGGTGGAGATGATAACGTGTTAGAAATGGTTGGCGTAGTAGTTGGGATGCTCCGTTTGGATTGGAAGCCACTCATACCCATAGAACTACTTTGGGGTCCTGTTGGTATTGCACTAGTCACACTGGAATGAAATCCACTAGTTGGTAACTGAGATTGCACAGAGCTGTGTGGCATATGATGTAGTGGAATAGATGAATGAGTGTTTTGTGGTGCTGATTTAGAACACTGATCATGTTGATAAATTCCAAAATAGGAAGGATCAAAACCTAAAATGGGATTATTACTCAACTTTGGGTCCATGAACAGTCTAGGGTCATTACTCATTCCATAATCCCCAGCAGTTTGAAACCACCCACTCACTCCATTCACTGATGAATAAAATCCAGCACTCACAGGTTGAGAACCAACAAATTGACCACTAGAAACAGGAACATTATGACTATGCAAAGACCCAAATAGATATGCAGATGCATCTACAATCGTAGTAGTTGTCATAGTAGTCATACCACCAAGCGATCCCGTTACCGAAGCATCCGGCGACGGCGAACTCAGTTGAGGCGGCGGTCCGGCGCCACTAGTCTCCACCAAAGCTTTGGAGCCCAAACGAAGTTGTCGGAGTTCCTCCATGAGCTCTGATTGAAACGAAGAGTGCTGAGCTTGGATCTTCTCCATAGATTCTCGCACCTCCTGGAATTGGAGCATCGTCTCCTCACGATGAGCCTGCAAGTAAAGGTCATATGGTGGTGGTCCACCAACGAAGAAGACGATGCACTCGTCACCTTCTTTGATCCCCCCATCGATTTGGTCTCTGATACCAGATGATGAGTACCCTCAAAAATGAAAGAGAAGAAAACAAGGAAAAACTGAAAGAAAAATAGACTTTTATAGATATTCGATAGTTGAATTACAAAATGAAAGGAACATAGTATATATAGGCATATATCAACCAAAACGCTGCGTTTTACTAATAAGTTGTTGGTATAATAAGTTGGTATCCCAACAATGTCCCCTTCGTTTTTGTAGTCTCGGTTTCTTCAGAAAAGCTTTCCATGAGAGAGAATCGAAGAGGAGAAAGTTTTGAGTTTTTCGGCCATGTTCTATGTTTTCCGGCGACCTTCGATTTCAACTCAGGTATCAAAGTTGGTCTACTTGTCGAGCTCTACCTGTCTGTATAATTGAATTTGAATTTGGTTGAGTTTTGAAGAATTTGAGATTTGGGCAGTGGTTGGCCACCGTCTGTTCACCGTGCACGGTGGCGGGTATGACTTCTTTTGTCAAATTCCGACCACGATATGAAGCTTTGAACATGAATTGGTAAATTGAAATGCTTTGAACATGAATGTGGTTTTTGTTGTTCTCATATGCTGTAACTTTTGCCTCTTTAGTTAGTTTGATTGAAGAAGTGAACCAAATTTCGATGATGTAAAGGTAGTCTTGTGGTCGTGAATCTATGGTTGCGTAGTGGACTTGATGAGCTCTTGCATTATTGTTGAAATAACAGAACTTGAGAACATTAATGGAAACCTCAAAAGTAGGTTGTCGGAGATCTTGTTTTGTGAAGGATTCTGAAGCCACTGTTGATGTCGTATTGGTGAGACATCAAATTTGGTTGAATCGTGGAAAGTGCGGAATTGGACTAATTGGCTACATGTTCGATCATGAGAATACTTATCTGAAAAGTAGACACTTTTGTCAAAATGGTTATATCTGGGGAATGAAGATTCAATAATGTAGAGATTGATTTTGATTTCGGTTTTGGAAGGCATGGAAGAATCGAGAATAGTAATTGCGGTGTCCTTAGTAAATTTGAGGACTCGGTCGATTTCTATTTCAGAATTATTGATCGTATTGATTTCAAGTGATTCGCCAAGAATAAGGATTCGATATGAGGATTGAATGAGTGCCTATCAGTCTCAGAACCAGAAGGATATAGATTTCAGAATGCAAGTCGCAGTGTTACTAACTTTGAGTAGCGATGCAGTTAAAACTTGGATTTCCATGTGGGTCTCTCAAGGAATATTTTCTATTGGACTAAATACAATGATCAATAGCATTATAATTGAAATTCAGTGATCGATAGAGTTATAATTGAAATCAATGAATACTTGATTTAAATTTTGGATGTTATCGCTTTGTATAAAAGTATGTCTAGTCGATGAGTTACTTGTTGAAGTTATCGCTTTCTTTAAAAGCATGTGCTGGATATCATACTACGAGTTTTGATATTCAAATTATCATACTTAATACATAGAGAGACATTGTGAGTAGGCATTTTAAAAGTGGTGTATGTGGAAGGATGTGAGAGATCGATGTAGATACCGAAATGAGATTGAAAGAAATGAAACCTTTTGTGTAGTTGAGTTTGGCGTCATGAGGCATTCATGATCTATGATCAGCTCACACAAATCGGAGAAAGTATGCCCCTTCAACGAAGAGTGTTGATAAAACGATCTTATCAGGTTTCAGGTATGAAGTTCATGAGCAAACAAGATGACTAACAAAAGGATTATGTGGATTGAGTCCTTGTGGGTTGTTAGATCATATATTCGAAACATCTAGGGCTACCTAAGTTAATAAAATACACGGCATGGTACGTGTAGGCTCTCTTATTTTGATGTATGGACTAACAAGTACATAAGTGAAATTCATTTGGCATTCATGCATTGAACATTAAACATTTTGTTTTGGCAATCTAATTGTGTTATTTATATAAGTTTGTTTTAAAGAGGTTTGGCTTTACTGAGCGAAAGCTCACCCCTATAGATTCTTATTCAGGTGCGTTACGAGGTATAACACGTTTATCGAAAAAACTAAGCGAGACAATGTTTCTTACGATTACGAGAGTCCAAAAGGTTTGTAGCAGATTAGAGTGAGGTAGATCGCAAGGCGTTATTTCTCTTTGTAATAGGTCTTTGTTATTTCAAATGTTACATTTCAACAATATCAGAAAATGTATTTGGTGTTGTTTTTAATTTCGATTTACATTTCTATGTTGACATCTCAAATTCGATGTTAGATATCATATCTCACCTCCACCTGATTCGGGGTGTCACATAAACATTTGGGAATTAAGTAAAAAAGCCTAGTGGCTAAACATCTATAGCATCAATTTAGACAATTCAATGATACACATCTTATAGACTTATTTTTAAAGATCATTTTGCAAAAAACCTGCCAAAGTTGATAACCGTTCGGTTATTTAATCGGGGCAGTTAGTTTTAAAACAATACATAGAATAAATCTAAAATGATCAATATAAGGGAAAATGATCATTTACCCGATTTTAGGCTAAAAATTGCCCACTTGCTCCACCAACTGTTTTTTAACCCCATTTACCCAAAACACTCTAAGGGATTATTTCCCCTTTACCCAATTAATTCTTTTTTCTTTTTTTTTTGAGACTTTTTTGCCCTCTCCTTCTTTTTCACTTATAGAGAGAAGTCACCCTCCACCTTGCTGTGCTCCGGTGACCAGTGGCCGGCGCGGTCTCCGGCGACCGGTGACCAGATTCCGGCGACCGATGACCGGATTCCAGGAACCGGTCACCGAAATCCGGCGACCGATGACCGGAATCCGGAATCCGGAATCCGGAATCCGGCTATTATTGCCCCCCCAGTAATCATATTACTGCCCCCCAGTAATCATATTATTGCCTCCCAAAAATCATATTATTGCCGTCCAGTGAATTGTATGAACTCCCAAAACCAAAATGAATACACTACAGACACAATTGATCAATTTATAATCATATTAGTGCCTCCCAATAATCATATTATTGCCCCCCAATACAAAGTCCAATGTCTCTACTGCCTCCCAATAGACCACCAAAAATGCACCATTTTGTAGGATTCACAGATAATTTGACTTTAATACACAGAAAACAACATGTAACTTATCAAAACACCACACTATAATGAACCCTGTCCCTCGTATCAAAGTCTACCGGGGGCCAATAATGTGTCTACTGCCCCCCAATAGACCATCAAACAAACCCATATTGGTCAAGTGAAAGTGCAGCATGACTCTACAAATCCCAGACAAATCAAAATTGATACATAACTTCTAGCAACATCCCATATTGAAACTCAGACGCCGGAAGGATTAGAAGAACTCAGGCTTTCCTTTTTATCTTCTTCTTACATTCAAGAAGAGCTACAATTTTGTGGAGGTGTATGTACTCCAGGTGCTCCAGTCCCACGTCGGATAACCCCTCAGAGTGGATATCCACGACTTGACCCGCTACCAATCCCTCCGACCCGATTCCGGGCAAGCTCTTACACGGCTCGGATGATTCTAGAAGGCTCGATGCCGACGGTGGACAAGGCTAGGTGCTCGACCGCGAAGGAGAGAAGCGCTTCGCCTGCCAAAACTGCAACGTCTTCGCCGAAAACCTTGTGGTTGGTGGGCTTCCCGCGGCGGAGATCGTCATTATCCATGCACGGCAAGTCGTCGTGGATCAACAACATGGTGTGGATCATCTTGACGGCGCAGGCCGCCGGCATGGTAACTGACTCAGACCCTCTGACGATCTCGCACGCTGCGACACACAGAACGGGTCGGACCCTCTTGCCTCCGGCGAGGAAAGATTACCGCTTCGTGGATCAAAATCGAGTTTTTCAGCGAAATGGCATCGTCTAAGGCCCTGGTGAGATGGCGGCGTCAAGTTCTGATCTGGAGTTTGATTTCTGGCATATTTCCAGCGACGGTGGAGAGAGAGAGATTTTGGAGGAGAGAGAGAGAGTCTGGAGGAGAGAGAGGCTAAGTGGAGGAGAGAGAGAGTATTTGTTAATTAAAATGAGGGTAATACAGTCAATATATGTTAGATCGGGTAATTGGGGTTAAAAAACTCTTAGTGGAGCAAGTGAGCAATTTTTAAACTAAAATTGGGTAAGTGGTCACGGCCCCTATAAATAAAGGGCTAAACGATCTCCAACATGGATGATGTTGTAAGGATCGTTAAAGAAATATATGTAGCGCCCAAGTTTGTTTTGTCTGTTTTTTTTTTGTTTTACGTACTTAAAAATTAGCGAAAATTCTTCTACCCACCCAAGTGGAGGGTCACCCGATTGATGTGTCAGACATCTAGCCACTCTCACGTGACTAACTCATGTCAGCCGTCTATCAAGTCGTTAGTCTAATGTGGCCGTCACCGTCAGAAATTAAACCACAGTTGGGAAAAAAGAGGTTTAGTACTCATGGTCGTAACCGTGGGGAATTAAACACCATTGAAAACTTAGATCCATGTTGGTACCAATACCAGATTATGAAGTTGTTTTGGAGGAGGTTGGAGAATGTCAATCTGGGCATCCTAGCTCAGGGGAAAACCAGTTTCAAGAATAGTTCTATTTAAATCTGAAGGAAACATTTGCGTATGTTTCAGGGTTTTTTTTTTTTTTTTTGAAGGGATGTTTCTGGGTTGTTTATGTACGTTTATGGGGATGATTGGAATTAAAGTAGTTGTGATACCCATTTGTCAGTATGGATTGAATTTGAAACAATGCTCTCATCTATAAAAGCAATAATGGTTCTGCTGCAACTTTGATAAATGATACTGATTATTGGTTTGTGTTGGTATGGTGGAAATCGGGTAGATTTTTTTTTGAAAATAAGGGCTGGTGCAGCTACCCTCAAGTTTTCATTAATGAAACTGCTGAATACAATGGCGGGGGATGTGAAGCCTAAACCCTGAACAATTAGTAATAAGAGAACATCCCGATTACTAACAGGAGCCTCCACTAATCCTATGACATTGGTAATGTTGTTTGACTTACAGGATTGATGACTTTACATCTCAAAGTTAGCAGTAGGTATCAAATCAGTTTGCAGTGTGAACTTCTTGTATTGAAGACCATCAAAAATCCAGATCTGGGAGAACGATCGACGGAGTAACTCGATTAGATCTCCACTTCAGATTACACAGTGAGGTAGCCAGAGGTGGAAGGGCGAAGATCTCAGGACTCATAAACAGATTTGAAGGATTCTCCATATCTGACCTGGGTTCTAATTAGTTGCCAATTTTGATTCTCAAACGCATCGTGCTCCATCGTGGTCGCTGGCAAAATTGAATCACTGCATTTGCACAGTTTTTGGTCTTCGTCTTGAAGACTTACAGCTCTTGTAATTCACGTGTTGTTACACGCGCTGTTAAAAGACTAAGATGAGTGCCCACCTGGGTGGGCAGAAGAAGCTCCGAAAAATTAGATAATATTAGCTTATATATCTTTGATCACTATCCGTTAACTGACTTCTACTCTTTTCTAACTGTCAACTAGAAGAAATCAGTTCTAACAGCTTAACTAACTTCTCAAATGTCAATTCCATTCGTACCAAAACTGAAACATTCACCATTTCACCCAAAAAAAAAAAACTGAAACATTCACATTTAGTATCATTCTCGATTACAAATTTTAGTTTCAAAGTATCTAGTAGGAGACACCCTAGAGGAACCACTTTTCATCTTTTAACCTCATGTCTCCCCATCCTAGAGCTTCCAACTTGGTTTGGTCTTATTAATACTATAGTACTGGAATTATCTAAATCAAAAAAAAAAAAATCAGCACTTTTATCCTGTTTTGAGGGTTTATGGAGATGATCAGGAGGCTACATATGATAAACCTCTGAATCTCTATTATTACTAGAAATGAGGGAAATCTCATACCTGTGTCATCCCTCCAAAACCAGAGGCATTTGGTTTGGTGAAATTCAAAGAAGCATCAGTATGAGTGACCCGGAAAACAAAATCAGTTTGGAGATTATACCACTATCACCTAAACTCAAAATTAATACTATGAGTACCCGAATTGGATCGATGCTTCTTTGTTTCGATCTCACCAATTAAGAATACTGTCACCTAAACTCAAAATTAGTACTATAAGTACCCTGAATTGCATCTATACTTCTTCCGATTTCACCAATTTAGAATAGTATGAGCACCTTGAATTGCATTGATGATTCTTTGTTTCCTCTGTGTTTTTACTTTTCGAATGGCTGATATTATTCTAAGACAGGCTCCCTAATTTATTAGCAATTTTATTACTGAAATTCCCACTAAACTTGGATTTAATTTGGATCTATTTATGCTAATTAACTTGCTTTGCTAATTAATAAGGGATTTGCATGTTATTCTGTCTTAACTAGTCATTCTGTAATATAATGTTCATGTTTTTTTTTTGAATTATAATGTTCATGTTTTATTTCTTCAAAGTACTCATAAAACGAGTGTTATGGAGTGCATATTGACTTTTTCAGTGCCCATAATATCCTAAATTAATTTGGAGGGTCCTTGACCCAAAGCCCCAAAATGAGTAAAAATTATCCCACTTACCTCACCAATAGATTTTTGTTCCCACTTACCCAATCTAACGCAAAATTACCAATTTGCCCTCAACTCAATTAAAGAATTACAACTACAGTCATTGTCCTCTCTCTCTGACTCTCTGTCCAACTCGCTGGTTCTCTCTCCTCTCTCTCTCTCCAGCACGCCGGCAAAAAATACCTTCGGTTTTTCAACGCCGGTGAGATTCTCCAGAACGATGTCGTCGGAGGCAAGGATGTGAGTGATGGTCGAGATCGACCTCCTCGGCCGTCCATAACGACCTCATCGGCGACAAAGGCTTCTGCCTCCCCTGGGTCCTTGCCCTCCAGTTTCTCTCTCTCTCTCTCTCTCTCTCTCTCTGTGCCGTCGAAGCTCCGGAGCTGGAGGATAAATTCGATTGGAACTCGCCCAACCCGGCTCGTCGTAGAGCAAACTCGTCGTTCTCGGTGGTTGAGGTCGACGAACACTGGAGATTGCTTTTGGTTGACTCAGCTTCATCGGCGACGAATTGGATTTCTGTCTCCGTTTCGGAGGAGTAGCATCTCCGGCTGATCTGCTGAGAATAAGCGAAGATGTGGCGGGGGTGGTGGTGGAGCTCCGACGGGGTCGATGGCGACATCAATCTCTCCCTCCCCGGCGAAAGTTCACCAGCGAGCCCACCTGAGGCGGTTTTCCAGTGAGATCGAGCACGGCTTCACGGCTTCACAGCTTCACCGAAGGGAGAAGGGTGCCCAAATCAATTTCATCACCTTCCCCGGCGACAAGTACCTCTAAACAAGCTACAAAGACGGGGTCCTTCTTTTTTCTTTTCTTTTTTTTTTCTCAATTCTTGTTTTTGGTCTTTTAATGAGAAATTTTGATGATATAAAATGTAAATTATTGGAGTAACAAGCTACAAAATGGTGTTATGCCAAGGGAAATACAGGTCTATTGGGGGGACAATAGACGTCTATTGGGGGGCAATAGACGTTTTGAATTGAGGTAATCTCCTCTTTTTTTTCTTTAATCGAAGTTTTATTTGTGTAATTTTAGGAAAATTAGTTCCAATTTCGGTAATCGAAACGTCTATTGGGGGGCAATACATGGCTGATAGTCGTCTATTAGGGGGCAATACATGGCTAATAATCGTCTATTGGGGGGCAATTCATGGTTGATAGTCGTCTATTGGGGGGCAATAGACGTCTATTAGGGGGCAATAGACTATCGGGGCAATAGGCGTCTATTGGGGGGCAATAGATGTCTATTGAGGGCAAAAAAACCTTTCCGGTGAGATTTTCAGCAAATTCCGGTGGGCGGAGGTCGGTGACCGGATTCCTGCGGCCGGTGACGGAATTCCGGCGAAAGTTGGCCGGATTCCCGCGAAGTCCCCTATGGTTTCTCTCTCTCTCTCTCTCTCTAAGTAACAAAGGTGAGGGTAAAATGGTATTAAAAAAAATAAAAACAAAAAAAAAATCTTAATGGGGTATTAGGGAAGACCTCCTTAGAGTGTTTTGGGTAAGAGGAAATTAAAAAAACTTAGAGGGGTAAGTGGGAAAAAAATCTCTAAAAATGGTGTAAATGGACAAAAATCCTTCCTAATATTAATCAATTGCCTACAGTTTATAGACGAACAATTTTTCACTCAACTGATCTTGTCTGAACTGGTGATCACAATGATCGTAACACCAATTGTACGATTCTCATACACTCCTCAGAAACGACTCCGAAGATCAACTAAAGATTCACATATCAGAAACATCCAATCACTGCCAAATAACTCGGGAACGTTTCATTTTCTTTGTTGTGTCCACAATGAAGAAAGTGCCGGCAGCATCATCACCTTCCTGGAAGCTTCAAATCCAACAGAAGCAAGCCCCATTTGCACTTACATTGTCCACGCATGCAGTTGATTTAATTGGGAGTTCTGCACCACAACTGATGCCTTACAAGAAGAAAAGGAAACTTAGGCGGTTGGATTCACCTACACATCAAATGATGCGAGCGTTTGAGAATTACTCAGAACACTCAAGAGGACCGGTGATAATTCATCCCTATACTATGGTGGCTCCTTATAAATCCATGCACGAGACCATATTTCGTCTAGCTCAGGACAAGCTTGCACCTCTGATTATCATCCCATTCCCTGATAACCACCACCATTCTATTGTTGGCACTGCTCCCTCTAGCCCTATACGCCTAATGATCCTTAATTTACAAGCATTTTCTCAGTGTACAATTGGAATACTAGTTGACAAGGGCTTTCCTTGTCGGCCAAGTATCTCTAACTTCTCCTACATTGTGGCTATATTTTTCATTGGTGGACCAGATGACCGTGAGGCATTAGCATATGCATCACGCATGGCTGACAACCCTGACGTGGGCATCACGGTGTTCAGGATTCTCGTGCGGGTCAATAAAATAGAAAGTTTTGAGGAAGAGGAGAGAGAGCTTAAGCTAGACGAGTCATTGTTGGATGAGTTTAAGCTAAGGAACACCGGGAATAATCGGTTGAATTGGCGTGATATTGAGGTGGATGATGGTGTTGAGGCTGTGAAGGCTATTAAGAATTTGCAGGGTGAGTACGACCTAGTTATGGTGGGGCGGCGACATTGGGATGTGTCGTTGAGGGATGAAGAAATGGCAGACTTATTGCACAATCCAGAGCTGGGAGTGATTGGCGACATGCTCGCTTCTTCAGATTTCTGTGGTGGAATGGTGAATGTGTTGGTGATCGATGCAAGAAAGTAGGACCTTGAGTTGTGGAGATCGAGTTTTGTAACTGACTCCAGGATATGTTCCTAAAGTACATCTAACTTCTGTGTTGATTGATGATGTATATATGTTCATTCCATTATATTAATTCTCTTAAATTAGCCAGCGACGTACCTGTTCTTCTGCTTATACTTTGGCTTTGATTTGACTCTTACCAGATTACGTACTACCATTGTCAAAAGACAAATTTCCTGATTAATGAAGAAAACAATACAAAAAGGTAAAAAAAAAAAAAACAATACAAAAAGGTCAAATGCCTAATTAACAAGAAATGGTCACGTATTGTTTTTTCCCGTTTCTTTTACCCACACAACTAACGCAATGCTCGTTGTTATAGTTTATCATCAGCTACTCGCTTTATTTTTTTTGAAAGAGAGCCAAAATGGCAGCCCTTAAGCCTTGATCATTAATGAAACTTCATAATATATGGGGGGGGGGCATGATACATGAACCTCAAATTACAATAAGCATAAGGAGATGTTAGAACAACTCGAGATAATAACGAGAGTCTCAACAAAAAGTATGTATTCTAATATGCACCAATTAGCGAAGAGTGCACTTCTGGCTACTTTATTCGATTTACAAAGACGGCGACATATCAGAAAGTAAATGCTTACTCAAACCCATAATATACTAATAAGATCAGCTTTTCCACTATGTTGCCACCGGAAAACTGGTCCGGTGATACTTAGTTTCATCTTGCCACTAGGAGGTTGCGACCATTTTGAAACTCGCCACCTAACTAGGCTGACCAGGCACACAAAAGATGCAGTCTGGGACAGAGCCCACGTCACCCTACCACTACTCGATAGGGACTTATTACCGACATAAAGCCACATTCTACTAAAAAAAATAAAAAAATAAATAAAGAACAGTAAACGCATCATTAGCCTAATCTGGGCCCAAAGTATGATTCCAGGTCCACAAACTAACCACCATAGTGTAGAGAGAATGGCCCACTGGCCCAGCCCAACCCTTTGTTATTGCTACTGCCATCACAACCCACCACAGCCATCTTTGAGCAACCTCAGCCAACGCAGCACCACCAACAACGTCCCCTCCATCCATAACAAACACCAGACCAGATTGAATCTGAACGCAGATCGGATCGGCCACCATCTCGAAATTGAACCTAGATCCAAACACACCGGCCATGGCAGATTGGAACGACAACAAGTCCAACCCTTTGGTATCGCAGCCTCCGCCACCGCAAGCCACCACCGCCCGCGAACAACCACCTGAATAGCCTACCCAATCTGATTTGGAGTCTCCCACTCTAACTAGAACCACTGATGCGTTTCCATCTCCAAGACAGATCAAATCAACTAGGCTCCCATCCAGCAGCCATGGAGGAGCGATCTGAACACACCAACCTCCATCCTCCACCGTGAAGCAATCTCTCCTAGCCACCAGCGAAACCCTCCACACCATGAGTCGATCCCTGAACCTAGAAAACAGACCCCGAGTCCCACACAAGACTAATAATGCGGCGAACAAACAGCAGCCCGTTCGACGACGACATCCAATGGATGCGCTGCCGGACGGACAACGGGAAATATTGGATATACTTAGGCGCGTGTGTAGGCGTGTTCTATACTAGGCTTTTTTTTTTATTGTCAGACATTTTTGCTACTCGCTTTATTACTAATACTACTTTTTTTTAATTTTTTTTTAGTTAATCATAATCAGCACATTTAATATGTTTTGAGATTGTGATAAATATTTGAATCTCAATATTAAAATGTCAAAAATCTCATAAATGATGTATTATTTTTTTATGTTACACGATATCATCTTAACCATTTATTTCATCCAGGCTCTAATTAATAATTTATATATGAAGTACACAAATATTTTTTATTGTAAAGGTAAAAAAATTAAAAACTATAAACTAATGACAGTTCATGCACTAACCTCATGGAAACTGGATACTATAGCTTTCTTATGACAAAATAAATAAATAAATAAAAATAAATTTTCTTAAGACCATGATTTCTACTCACATTAGTGATTTTTATACACTTCTCGAACTGACAAAACTCAAAAATCATGATGCAATTGTTTTTTTTTTTTTTTCACAATTTTTCAAAGTCATAAAACAATCAAATTCATAAAAAGAACTCGTTGGAGGTTTCGGTGTTCCACCAATTAGAACACATTCTAAAAATCATGGTCTTACAAATGGTAAGCATATGATACAAGAGAATTTCAAGAAAAAATAGTGGGGAAAAATGCACGAACAGTGTCTGGAGACTCTGAGGACTGTCAAAATGATACCTGAACTTTCAAACGTATCAATGTGATATTTGGACTTATATTTTCTTGTCAACGTAGTACCTACATCAACTTTCCGTCACGGCACCGTTAAATTTACCACGTGTGAGGCACGTGACATACAAAATGAAGGTAAAAAGACTGATTTGCCCTATAACTGACATTTAAAATGCACGAACAG
The DNA here is from genome assembly GCF_958449725.1 of Rosa rugosa. Classification (NCBI taxonomy): domain Eukaryota; kingdom Viridiplantae; phylum Streptophyta; class Magnoliopsida; order Rosales; family Rosaceae; genus Rosa; species Rosa rugosa. The sequence goes on from NC_084825.1 coordinate 48,089,102, forward strand.
TGTCTGGAGACTCTTAGGACTGTCAAAATGATATCTGAACTTTCAAACGTATCAATGTGATACCTGGACTTATATTTTCTTGTCAACGTAGTACCTACATCAACTTTCCGTCACGGCACCGTTAAATTTACCACGTGTGACTGTGTGAGGCACATGAGGTACAAAATAAAGGTAAAAAGACTGATTTGCCCTATAACTGAAATTTTAAAAATTTTTTTTGGTAAAAACATTTTAAATATTTTTTTTTTTGGTAAAAAGACTGATTTACCTTTAATTTTTTTAATTAATTTTTTTCACCCCTCCACCTCTCGTCTTCTTCCTCTCCCCTCGATCAACCACTCTCTAAAAAGACTAGTTTTCCTCGCCAATTCCTCCAGCAACAACACCTCAGTACTCCTCGATTTCATGCACACAGCGCTGACGCTGTTGACCTCGACGAAAGGATCAACGGCGCACTTCATCGCCGATTTCAGATCTTTGACAAGCGAGGCTTCAAGAAGACTATGTCCTTCATTTTGGAGGACGAAATTGAAATTGAAATTGGGATTGAGATTGGGATTGGGATTGGGATTGGGATTGGGATTTGGATTTGGATTTGGATTTGGATTTGGATTTGGATTGGGTTCTCTGGAAACTTTGACGGTACTCAAAGCGGGACTTGAGATTGAGGAAGGAGGAGGGCGGAGAGATCATCTATATCATTACTTGCTTGTGTTTTTGTTGTAGTTAATAACTTGATATTAATGGATTTTGAGTTTGAGTTCGAGTTTTGGTGGAGGTGTGGGTGTGGGTGGTGACGAAAAATGAAATTCAGGGTTTCTGCAACGTCTTCTTGGTTCTTCTTCTTCATTGCCCATTTCACAACAGGTTTGCATTGATGTTGTTGAGGCGATTTCAAAGGAGGAATGAAATTTTGTGTTAATTCGATCTGATACATCTGTGATTGTTTTGGTTGTTTTGCAATCCAAGTCTTCGTGCTTTCTCTGTTGGACTTGGAGGTGTTGAAGAGGCCATCGAAAATTAATCATCTTTTATTTTCAATATAATAAATTATTATGTTTTTATTTTCAATTTTAAATTTATTCATTTAGGATTTGATGGAGTGGAAAAGTCTTTTTTGCCCTCATTTTCAGCCTCACATGCGTCAGACGTGACTCGAACTGACGAAGCCGTGACGGAAAGTTGATGTAGGTACTACGTTGACAAGAAAATATAAGTCTAGGTATCACATTGATACGTTTGAAAGTTCAGGTATCATTTTGACAGTCCTCAGAGTCTCCAGACACTGTTCGTGCATTTTTCCCTTTAGGATTTGATGGAGTGGAAAATTCTTTTTTGCCCTCATTTTCGGCCTCACATGCGTCACACGTGACTCGAACTGACGGAGCCGTAACGGAAAGTTGATGTAGGTACTACGTTGACAAGAAAATATAAGTCCAGGTATCACATTGATACGTTTGAAAGTTCAGGTATCATTTTGACAGTCCTCAGAGTCTCCAGACACTGTTCGTGCATTTTTCCCAAAATAGTGCTAACAATGTTATCAAAGTTTTGAAATGTCATTGCATCTATGCGTGTCTCAATGACACCTCTCAACATGTCAAACCATGCAAAGCCCCATTTTTATTCAAATCGTCATGTTTCTTAATCTCACCCTATTGATAAAGCATTATCTTTAGTATCCGTTCCAATTGAAAGGTGCGAACGTATAGATATATTATTCGCGAGTTTACTAACTAGTGTCTAGAGTTGCATTTCATATATGAAGGTCAAGATAATGATAGTATTGTTGGTAATTATCTTCGAGATGATGAGACGCTGTCATTTGCATCTGCTAGAGTTTGAATAGTAATACTTTTTTCTATTGTTCTACCTTTTCAAGTATAAGTCATGTAATCAGACAAATCACTAGTGTAGTACACCTTCCAGTTTGTTCTGCCATAAACTTAATTTCAAGTTACATCCAGCTCTCATATGCTCCTAATATTATCCGGATCCCTTTTAAGCGATTTCTATCACTAATTATCTCTAAAGTTACTCTTCTTAAAAACAGGTTTTTCAGTTGTTTCAAATATCACTCGCTCTATATCGAGCAACTCGTGTAACATGCTCCAACAAAAAGCAAGGGAAACAGTACTAGAAAAAGAAGTCTTCTTTGCACCTACAGAAGTATCACAATTCAATTTCAACTCTTTATGTCTCCCACCGAAGTATCATAATTCAATTTCTTGTAACGCATCACAAGTTAATGGGGTGGACGACAGACGAGGAGGCCGGGCTGGCATTGTCCGAGGCCACAAGGCTCCTACCGGTCAAGGTATTAAATTTTGTTGACCTCGATTGGGCCTCCATCTTCCAAAAACCATTTAGGACCTAGGAACCAAGCAATGAGAATCCGCCTAAGATGACCCGGTCACTCAAACACAATACATCAGAGAGAAGGCAATCAAAAAGAAAGGGAAAAGAAAATAGTCTGCTTTTGTGTTTCCTTCTATTTTATATATATTTGGGTGATTCTATTCAGAACTTCCAATTTGCTCTTTAAACATCTCTCTAAATTTTTTTTTCATTAAACTTCCTAATTTACCCTCATTCTTATTTTTAACATTTTCAGTTTTCCTTCAACTGACTATCTCGATCATCATCTCCAACTTATCTCTTCATTGCATGGTCTTCTGCAAGTCTAATCAACAGATGCTAGGACTCTTAACCTTATTTGTTGTAAATCATCTTAAAATATAGGGGTGGCTGAAAATGCCGGACCTACCGAAACCGGCCGAACCGCCGCCGTCGGCGCCGACAAATACGGTTGCCAGTTGATCGGTACCGGTAGTACCGTACCGGAGGTAGGTGCTCGGCTCGGCAGTGGTACAGCCTATCATATAGGTTCGGTATTACCGAACCAGCCGACATAAAAGTTTTTGGTTTAATTCCAAAAACTCCCACTCTTTTGCGTCTGCCAAACATCGAACCCTTGCAGCCTCAATGCGAACTCAAGCCACTTACCACTGGACCACAAGCTCACTTCTGATAAGTTAAGCAAAAGACATATATATATACACTTAATTGAAATTCATAAACAATTAAAAAGGTTCTCACCTTCCATTTCTTCCAGAAACATATCCGGTGTCTCTCTCTCTCTCTTATTCGCTATTCCTTCTTCTTCCAGAAACGACTCTCTCTCTCTCATGTTCTTCGTTCTCTCTCTCTCTCTCTCTCTTCATTTTTGACTTCTATTCTTCTTCCATTCTATTGCTTCTTCCTCCATTTTCTTCTCGTTTTCCTTATTCATTCTTCCATTTCTTCCTTCTCAGACTTGAATCAAAATCAAATCTACAGCTAAATCTCTTGATCTCGAATGAGGAGGGTCGTCGTGCCGTTGTTTTAGCCACCGTTCTTCCTCGCTGCTGGCGCTGCTGAGATAGTCGGTCGACAAACCGAAACCGACCGCAACATCGGCGTACCGATTCATCGGTAACGGATTTATCGGTATCGGCAGCGGTTGTAAAAAAAGGCAAACCGATGAGTTTCGGTTCGGTAACGGTGTTGGCCAAAAAATGTCGGTTACCGGTACCGAGCCAGCCCTATTAAAATGTCCATATTTCGTGATCGACATGTGTAATCTTTTTAATTGGGTTTAGGGTCTTTCAAATATGAAATTGGACTTACAATCAATATAAGTTTTTTGATAAAGTTCTCATTGACTGAATTCATGTTTTCGAATTAAAAGATAAATTATGATCGAGATTAAAATCTCCACAAACACACATATATATTATATAATTCATCTCCACCATTTGATTGGCTAGCCAAGACTTGCCGTGAAGTGGCTGCGGTTTTGTGGGTTAGGGGCCCTTTGACCTGAGTTTGTGAAACTCATAGGCCGTGTGAGAAATTGAATAAGAACAAGGAAAAGGCCTTGGTTGGTTTGAATATGAGAAACTAAGATTGTTTTGAGTTTCTGGGGATTAGGGAGAGTGATCAATTATAACTGTAGTAAGGTGGAGCATTTGGAATGAATGAACATGGACTTCTCAGTTACAAAGTTACAACATTTTTTTAAATTTTGTTTAAGCTTAAGGGGTAAAATTGTGATTAAAATTTTATAAAAAATAAAGAAGGTCCAAAAATTAAATTAAGAGGTCAAACTAAAACCACTATATATTTTTCATTTTTTTTTATCAAGCCATTTACAACAAAGAATCAGTTTATGGACTACTTTGAAAATCATAGTCAGAGCAACTTGTTCATGGAGGAGAAAGATAAAAATTGTCACTGCTACATTCTCTTGTCTAAAAATCTATAGAGAACTAGCTCATTGACAGGATCAACCCCCAAGAGGAAAACAGTTCACTCTACACTCTACAGAGAGGGTAACCACAACTCTAATGGAATCCTTCATCAACTTCAGAACCATATTCACAAAGACATGTAACCAAGCCAATACAGAGCTGGCTGCCCAAACTCTAGCCTTGACATTCCTCATCAGTTTGCATTGCCGCCGCCGCCGCCTCCAGTGAAATTGAAATCGAAATCATCTACATTGAAGTATCCGTGATTATCTGCTCCAACATTATTCTCTTGCATCTGACGATTTAACAAATCAAAGCCATAGTCGGCAACTGATGGCTCCACGTCCATATGCTGCACATTACCACCAGGAGGCTTGTTATCTGGATACTGTAACTGGCATGATGAATCCGATAGTGTGGCATTATCAACAGGGACCATATCCGTGAACTGAGGACGACCAACATCAGAGCTTAAATCTTGCTGCAATCTCGGAGCAGGGATGGGTTTACCATCCATAGGGCCGACAAGCTCGTCCACATAAAAAAGCTCATCAATTGAAAACTGCTTCAAGCAATCCATATCAAAGCCATCTGTGCTAATCCAGTCATGTGCCTGCTCTTGGACTCCAGGTTGATCTGTGTGGAAGTGGTCCATAGGAACCTCACTTTTCACCTCTACATCTGCCGTAGCATTAGACGCACTGGGTTGAGTAAATGCATTAGGCCAAGCATGACTTGTCGATTCATCCTCACCGTCCTCAGTTTTCACTATAAAAGATTCCTCCTCTGCACAGACGACCTCGGAGTGATCAGACCGATTTGATATCGTAATAGATTCACAGCATCCTTGTGTTACCACAGTAGAACACCCTGATGGAGTTGTGACTGACGAAGTTTCATGTGACGATTCATTCCAAGAAGATGTATAACTGTTGTGATTGTTTACATTAGGGTGGTTAAGGCGAGCAGTGGCACCATACATGGCTTTTGCAGCTTCATCATAAGCAAGTGCAGCATCAACAGCCGTGGGAAAAGTACCTAACCAAAGCCTACTTCCTCTGTTGGGCTCTCGGATTTCTGCAACCCACTTTCCCCACGTCCTCTGCCTAACACCTCTGTAATTACACCGCTGATTCTCCGGCCCTCCTTTACCTTTCATACAACCCTTCTTCGACCCCTTGGCCTGAATCTTACGCCCCTTGTCATCGTAAATCCCAGACTCTAAAAGCTTGTTATATTCTTTCCACCTTGACAGGGTCTCCTCAACACTGGCTCCATCCTTTTTACTTCGACGGCCCCTTTTCTTAGAACTATCCAAGGGCTGGGAAAACCCATTAGAACCTTGATCATAAGCACCCATTATTCTTCGCTGGTCTATAAACAGATTCTCAATCTAACAAACTGATCTGCAACCGTCGCTTCTTCACAATCTGCAGTACAATCGAAAAGATCTGTGAGCACCGCTTGGCCTTGTATATATAGAGATTCAGTACAAGCAAATAAAACCAAATCTAATCCGCATAGGAATCGGAGTTTTCTTGCAGACCAAGTAGGAAATCAATCCTTAAAAGCTAAAGATTCGGGACTTGGCCCCCAAGTAACCAACACTCTCTCCTTTTTCACTTTCGGTGCTTTCAGGAAAACAAAAGTATATCTATCTCACCCAGCAGACAAAAACGCCCAATTTTTAGACAACAGAAAACCCCCCCCAAATCCCGGAAAGTTAAATCAGAAAACCCTAATTCCGAAAAAAAAATAAAAACCCCAAAATCCCAATCCCAATCCCAATCGGAAACAAACACAGCCACCAATTACAAACCCTTTCCCTTTCCTCACATACGAAATCGACGAAATAAAAACAAGCAACTAAATTAAAAGAAGAAAGAAAGAGAAAAACAAAGGCGCAGAATTACCAACCTCTTGAATCGTCGCGACGAATCCCACCGGACTCAGATAATTTCCTTTTGGAAGTTTCCACAATCAAAACGACACTGCTGGACGCGTTTTGCTCGGTTTCTTGTTCTTGTTGTTCTAGGGTTTGGAATAGATATATAGAGAGAGAGAGCAAATGGTTTTCTGGGAAAAGTTTAAGAGTGTCTATAAGCTTCTGAGCGAATCCAGAAATCTTTAGGACTGGCACCTCTGGGAGATATTTATAGCCTTCTCTAGATATTTCCCTGCTGCGGATATTTTTTATTGTTTTTTTTTTTTTTTTTTTTTGCGGCCTATGGATATCGATGACGTGGCGATTTCGTGGCGCTTCGGTCCCAAGCCTTGCGCCACGTTTCTACCCGAACCTTCCCGAACCACTCGTTTTTCACGCGTCACTGTCTGTCTTGGTACTGAAGTAATTTTCTGTGTTCTGCTAGTTTTGTTTTTCCTGTTTTGCCCACATGAATCTGGAAATATCTTCCTTTTTCGCTAAGGATGGATCTCACCTTCCTACGTGCCTTCCATCGTTAATGAGGAATTAATCGAATATAAATCAAACTCATGAAGATAACCATAGAGTTTAGTTAACTTTTGTTTTTTAGGTGTTAGTGAATTATATCGGTTCATGGTTACAACCATATTTATTAAAAGGGTTTTTGTCCATTTACCCCATTTCTAGGGATTTTTTTCCACTAACCCCATTGAGTTTTTTTAATTCTCTCTTACCCAATACACTCTAAGGGAGTCTTCCCTAATACCCCATTAAGATTTTTTTTTTGTTTTTAATTTTTTTTTAATACCATTTTACCCTTCACCCCTTATTTACTTAGAGAGAAAGAGAGAGAGAGAATAGAAGAGAGAGAAACTATAGGAAACTTCGCCGGAGCCCGTCACCGGCCGCCGGAATCCGGTCACCGGCTGCCGCCCACCGGAAATTGCTGAAAATCTCACCGGAAAGTTTTTTTGCCCCCAATAGATGATTATCAGCCATGTATTACCCCCCAATAGAGGGACAATAGACCTCTATTGCCCCCCAATAGACGACTATCAGCCATGTATTGCCCCCCAATAGACTTCTATTGCCCTCCAATAGGACTTTCAATCGCCAGAATGAGAATTAATCTCCCTAAATTTAGACAAATAAAACTTTGATTATAGAAAAAAAAAAAAATTACATCAATTCAAAACGTCTATTGCCCTCCAATAGATGTCTATTGGGGGGCAATAGACGTCTATTGCCCCCCAATAGACATTCAAAACTTTTTTTTTCGTTCACTGTCCCGTTACTTCAAAAAAAAAAAAAAAAAAAAAAAAAAACTGGTTGGGCACCCATGTCATCTTCTCCCATCTTTTCGACTGCAGACCCGGGATCGGAAGTAGTGTTCCGGCGACGCAAAGATCGTGGATGATGTCGCTGACGTCCTCAGTGGATGATGGCCGTCTGCTTCGCCGTGACGGGATCGGCCTGGTCCAAATCAGTTCTCTCTTCGTTCTCTGTGACCTAAATTTCAATGCTGAGAGGTCAATTTCGAACAATAGTGAGTAATTGATTAACAGAGCTTGGATTACTTCACTTACTTTGAATTGAGCTTGCTTCATGTCTCTGGAGAGATCGACGATTTTTTTGTGGAGATCGGGGAGGTCCTCGAGGAGGGCGAGCCAGCCGGAGACGGTGACTGTGTTTTCGTTGAGGGATTTGCAGAGGGAGAGACAGTGGATGAGGACGAAGATTTTGCCTTTGGAGTAAGACGACATAGGGCGGCGATGACCCTGAGGGCGGTGAGGACGGAAGGCGACACCACATGAAACCGGAAACGAAGCCGGTATATTCCTTCGGCGACGACGCAGCTGGAGGAGAGAGGGAGATGGCATGGGTCGAACGTTGGAGCTGGAGGGGAGAGAGAGAGAGGGTCGAGTCGAGGCCGGAGCCGGAGGAGAGAGAGGGCTGGGTCGATCGCCGGAGCTAGAGGAGAGAAAGTCGGAGGTCAGTTGGGAGAGATGGGGGAGAGAGGAGAGAGAGAGAGAGAGTCAGAGAGATTGATATTGAGTGGTGAAGCTGTAATTTGTTAATTGTGCTTAGGGCAAAATAGTCATTTATTGTTAAATTGTGTTGGTGGGAAGAAAAAACTGTTGCCGGGGTAAGTGAGATAATTTTTTGTTATTTTGGTGCTTTTGGTCAAGGACCCTTATTAAAAATTACAAATTTAGTTATTTCAGATGATCAAATCAAAGAAAAATAATTTTAACATCATAATCAAAATTAATTGACAATAATACAAAAGACTTTCATAATTTTTTTTTAGAACCACCCATTCATAACTCCAAATTTGCTATTTAGACATCTCTTGATATTTTTGCACAACAAACTTCCAACTTTGCCCATATTTTTTTTTCTTCCCCTTCTCTAACATATACCTGCAAACCTTTGTGCATGTGCTACGGTTCTCTAACCCCTCTCTCTCTCTCTCTCACCAAGATTAGCGTCATTGGTGTGAACATCTTGCGTTATAGGATTTTGATAAAAATCTCTCATCAATTTCACATGCACTCAATCATAACTATATATATTTTTTTTTTGAAGGGGGCTGGTGCGGCTGCCCTCAAGCCTTGATTAATGAAACTGTAGAATACAACCCTTAATTTTAAGAAACCCAGAGTATCAACCCTTGATTGTGATTAGTAATCTCAATCAAAAGACAAAAGGAAAATCAAAATGATAATTGCAGAAGACCCAAACGGTTTGTACATATGAGGAGAGAAAGAAAGCTAATCCAAACGGTTTTGAAAGGGCTAACCCAGATAAGATTTAATTAACTAGGCAATACTTCATTGGCAGCACGATTTCTACATACGAGGAGCAAAAGAAAGCTATGAGTGACCGAAAAGTAACGACCCAAACGGTGTTGAATTGATTTTTTTTTTTCCTTCAATTTATATAGGGGTAAAATAGAGATTAATTTTTTTTTTAAAATCAAGAGAGGTCTAAATAGCAAATTTGGAGGTATGAATAGAACCACTTTTTTTTTTTTTTGAATCAAACCCAAAGCGGGTGTCAATTTCATTCATCACATGCCAAAATGGTAACATACCATTCTGCTGCCTTCAACTAGATAGATCAAGAAAGTGTGGTAGTACCCACAGTGGTACATAGAAATAGGTCCACTAATTATACATCAAATTCGTAGAGACTAGCGTAAATCCTCATTCAGTACTACTCCAGAAGCACTAGAGACACATAAAGTGCATAGATCCCTAAAAACTTAGGAAATTATTGAAAGTAAAACTATTGACGTATAGGATCCCAAAAATAAAGAGAATTTTTATGGGCCTAGGGCAAAAAACCCTACCAGTCCAAAATTTCAAGCCCAAAAGGCAGCCCATGGGAGAGGTCCACTCAAGATTCAGACAAGCCCAGAATGGCCTAGGCCTAGTTTCCATATGCTTCCCACCGCCGCACGTCACAGCTCTGGACTAGCGCCGCCTCGACCTGCGCCACCATGCACCACATCGCCACGACACCACCGCCATGGAACCGCACCTCATCTACCCGTACCCCACGTGTTACTTCCCGAATCTCAAGTTACCGTTTTACTAGTCTTTCGGACGGTAAACGAGAGTTATTTTTATTTTCGGCTCTGTTTCGACCTTTTGGGGGGCCCTAAAAGTTGACTTTTTGTTTGGATCAAAATTTGAGAAAATTTTCTTCATGAAAGTCGTAGAGGACGTTAAACTGAAAGTGTGCATATGTTGTACGTAAAAATCAAAGTTCGTATACGAAAGTTATAAGTGAAAAGGTAAAGTTACTGTTCATGGTAAATTAGTATATATTCAAAATTTACTGTGATAGATCAGATTCTACCACTCGCTCTCTCTCTCTCTCTCATCTCCGTTTCTCTCTCCTCGACCCCGTCAGCTTTGGCCGGCGGTTTCTCCCTCGTCCGGAAACGGATTTGGATAAGGCCGGCGGCTATGGAACCCTCTCTTCCTCCTCTTCACGTCTGTGGTATTTTGGTGGCTCGATTTGGGCCGTAGGAGGTGCAGCAAGGCGGTGACCGCGGTGGCATTTCGGGTCTCTGGCGATTTCGCGTTTTCCGGTAATTTCCGGCCGTTCCACCACCCATAACATGGAGTCCTCGTCTTCGTGGTTCAACCCATGCCAGTGGGTAACCTCAATTTCGCCGGATTACGACGAATCGACGGCGGGAACGATCTCATGGATTTGAGGTAATTTCGACTACTTAAGCTTGAAATTGAGCTTGGCCACAGTTATGAAAGATGTTTATGATAATGAGATGATGTTGTGGATGAAATTTGGTAGCCATATATGGTGGTTGACCGACGGCGCGTGGGGATGTTTCCGGCCGTTCCTGGTGGGTTGTTTTGGTTTGTTGGATAGTACTTGTTACGAATTTATAGATATGAGTTTGGTGGGAATTGGAAGAGATTTGGTATCGATCAGAATTTTCGAAGTTCAATAGTTTGGTTATTGATTTACGAGAATTTCACCGTCAGATTTCTCTCAATTCTGCCCTAGAATCTTTGAATTAAAGAATTGGTGTTAATGATGAAGTTTTGGTTAAATCGAAGAAGAAATAGAAATGTTGATTTATGAAGATTTGATGTGGGAATCATATTTAATTTCCGGATTGTTATTCACGAATTATAATTGTGTACAGGGCGACGTGCCGAGCTACTGCTCGACGTAGGAAATCGGTAGCGTGGTCGCCTAAGTAGTACTGTGAGTGGACTTTTGTTTTTAAATTAATTATGCATACAGTATTATTATTATTTTCCCATTGAGATTTAATTTATGATTTGAATTATTGATTTTTATGGTTTATTGAGCTTTGATTTATTGAAATTTATTTATGAATTACGAGATTAGTATTGAAATTCCTTCCCAAGGGCTTTTAGTAGATTTTCGAGATAGTTATTTATGAGTTATTGAGTTGGGAAATGATTTTCGGGAACTGATTGATTAAGAAAATATTTTGAGAATTATTGATTTCGAATATTGATTTATATGATGATATATGAGTACGAATGATTTAGCAAATATTTAAGCATGATTGAATTATTGAGATTTCTTGAGTTTTGAGCTCTGCACTTATCATCTTTGAAGTTATATTGAGATTTCTTTCTGAAAGCATTTATTGATTTACCGAGTATTTGATTTATGCTTTCGAGGATTTATTGAGATATTGAGCTTTGAGTTATTGAGATATTCTTAAGTTATGCTTTCGGTGAATTATTGATGATTTATTGAATTAATATCGGGTTTCTTTCCGAAAGCAATTATTTTAAAGAGATTGATTCCAGTTTATTGAGGAGGTAAATAAGTCAGCGCATGCATGCATTACCTGGTCAGCAGTCCCCTCCAGGTAAGTCTGGTCGGCAGTCCCCTCCATAATATTTCGGTCGGCAGTCCCCTCCGATGTGTCATCTGGTCGGCAGTCCCTTCCAGATGGCATGAGGTAGTTAGTCTGCAGTCCCCTCTAACTACCTATGGTTAGTCGGCAGTCCCCTCTAACCATCACCTCCTCGTCCGGTCGGCAGTCCCCTCTGATGCGTCACTGGTCGGCAGTACCCTCCAGGTGGCATGAGATGACTAGTCGGCAGTCCCCTCTAGTCATCGTCTATTTGAGATATGAATAATTTAACGAGATTTTTGAAATATCATTATATATTTAAGAGATTTCGAGATGTTCGACATTACATAATTGAGATTTCAATAAAGATGCATGATGATTAAGAGTGTTTCCAAGATTTTTACTGCATGCGTGGTTTTAGAGAATAACTTGGGAAAGCATTAAGTTTCACTTGTTCATTCGAAATTACTTATTTTTCGTCCACTCACTAACGATTTTCAAATGTTTTTCCCCTGGGCCCTTCAATTTCAAATGCCCAGTTTGCAGGCCAGTTTAGCTTGAGGTCGAGCGTACATGGGGTTGAGGCATAGCTGTCATAGCTTCTGCATTATAAAAGTATCAGTCCTTTATCTTGTATTCTATCCTCTTGTACGCCTGTGCATTAGATTGCTCTGATAACCCATGAGATTAATATTCTTAAGTTCAGAATTGTTTTGTGAAATGGGAGATGTTGTGATTTAGGGAGCAGGGTGGCTCCAGAAGATTAAGGGTGGATTATTTTAGAAGTGTAAATGTCTTTGTACAGGTTTTGGGTAGTCCACTTTTAGAGGAAGTTCAGCCAAATTTTTGGTAGAATTTCTTCTAAGGTGGGCCCCACATGGCCACTTCAGATTTCAAGGTGAAATTCGGAGCGGGTCCTGTCACCACAACCCGTGCCGCTGTCGAAACAGAACCACGAAACCACAACGCCACGCCACCGGTCCAAGACGCTGTCAACAGCTCTCGTAAAATTTTATTATAAAGTTATAATTTTTTAAAGTAGAATTTAAGTAGTCAATATAGCTTCGTACATGTGATAATTTTCTCAAACTATACATGTAACAAGTTATATTAAGTCCCAAAAGTTTTCTCCTCTCTCATAAAAATCCTAAACGCACTGCACGCATCTTTGAAGCTACTTTACAAAACCTCCTCGTTCGGCGGCGTCTCACCAGCGGTGATGGTCTTTGGCCATCACGGTGTCATGGATGTGCTGTCGGACAGGGTGCTTATTTTTGGCTTTGTCTCTGGAGTGGTCGAGATCGATGGCAGATGAAGTGGGTAGCAGATCCGGCCAATGCTGCTCCTTGATTTTGTTGCACGTGGGTACAGATCTAACTCGACAATAGTGGTTTGGTTGGAAGAAGGCAGACATCTTTTTTCAGTGGCCGGTGGCGGCAGCAAGGGAGGGGACGAAATGCAGGTCTGCTTCGTTTGGGTCTCTTGGGCGGTGTCATGCTGTTTGGTTTCGGGTTTGGTCGCAACAATGGTCGTGGTGGCGGTCGCAGATGCGTTTAGACTTTAGATCGATGCTGTATGTGTGGGTCGACGACATTGAGGAGTAAAGGCTGCATCTGTGTTCAACTTTATTGAGCTTAGGGTTTTTTATTGTTCTGGGCCTTAGCCAACAATTAGTTAGATTATCTTTCTATTAAGGGTCCTTGACCCAAAGCCCCAAAATGAGTAAAAATTATCCCACTTACCCCAGCAACAGTTTTTTGTTCCCACTTACCCAATCTAACGCAAAATGACCAATTTGCCCTCAGCTCAATTAAAGAATTACAACTACAGCCATTGTCCTCTCTCTCTGACTCTCTGTACAACTCGCCGGTTCTCTCTCCTCTCTCTCTCCAGCACGCCGGCAAAAAATACCTTCGGTTTTTCAACGCCGGCGAGATTCTCCAGAACGATGTCGTCGGAGGCGAGGATGTGATTGATGGTCGAGATCGACCTCCTCGGCGGTCCATAACGACCTCATCGGCGACGAAGGCTTCTGCCTCCCCTGGGTCCTTGCCCTCCGGTTTCTCTCTCTCTCTCTCTGTGCCGTCGAAGCTCCGGAGCTGGAGGATAAATCCGATTGGAACTCGCCCAACCCGGCCCGTCGTAGCGCAAACTTGTCGTTCTCGATGGTTGAGGTCGACGAACATTGGAGATTGCTTTTGGTTGACTCAGCTTCATCGGCGACGAATTTGATTTCTGTCTCCGTTTCGGAGGAGTAGCATCTCCGGCTGATCTGCTGAGAATAAGCAAAGATGTGGCGGGGATGGTGGTGGAGCTCCGACGGGGTCGATGGCGACATCAATCTCTCCCTCCCCGGTGAAAGTTCACCAGTGAGCCCACCTGAGGCGGTTTTCCGGTGAGATCGAGCACGGCCTCACGGCTTCACAGCTTCACAGAATGGAGAAGGGTGCCCAAATCAATTTCATCACCTTCCCCGGCGACAAGTACCTCTAAACAGCTCAATCAAGCCGGTCCTTCTTTTTTCTTTTCTTTTTTTTTCTCTATTCTTCTTTTTGGCCTTTTAATGAGAAATTTTGATGATATAAAACGTAAATTATTGGAGTAACAAGCTACAAAATGGTGTTATGCCAAGGGAAATACAGGTCTATTGGGGGGCAATAGACGTTTTGAATTGACGTAATCTCCTCTTTTTTTTATTTAATCAAAGTTTTATTTGTGTAATTTTAGGAAAATTAGTTCCCATTTCGGTAATCGAAACGTCTATTGGGGGCAATACATGGCTGATAGTCGTCTATTGGGGGGCAATACATGGTTGATAGTCGTCTATTGGGGGGCAATAGACGTCTATTAGGGGGCAATAGACTATCGGGGCAATAGGTGTCTATTGGGGGGCAATAGGGGGCAATAAAGGTCTATTGGGGGGCAATAGATGTCTCTTGGGGGCAAAAAAACTTTCCGGTGAGATTTTCAGCAAATTCCGGTGGGCGGCAGCCGGTGACCGGATTCCAGCGAAAGTTGGCCGGATTCCGGCGGCCGGTGACGGGCTCCGGCGAAGTCTCCTATTGTTTCTCTCTCTTCCATTTTCTCTATTTCTCTCTCTAAGTAACAAAGGGGTGAGGGGTAAAATGGTATTAAAAAAAAATTTAAAACAAAAAAAAAATCTTAATGGGGTATTAGGGAAGACTCCCTTAGAGTGTATTGGGTAAGAGAGAATTAAAAAAACTTAATGGGGTAAGTGGGAAAAAAATCCCTAGAAATGGGGTAAATGTTCAAAACCCCTTCTATTAATTCTCTTTGTTTAGGAAACCCTATGTTAGTATCTTTGTCTATTTTCAATTATTCTCTAATTTTTTAGGGAGCTATGCACTTTAGGTGCCATTTAGCGAATCTTCTGGAGTAGTACCGAAGGAAGAGATCCGTTTTTCAATGTATTTAATGTCTAATGAGTCATGAGTACTGGTCTAATTCTATGTACTATTGTGGTACTAACACATCTTCTTGTCTGTCTAGATGACAACAGCATGGTATATAATGGTCACTCTAATTTGAGATGAATGATATTGTTTTATGGGTTTGATTAAAAAAAAAAAAGTATCCCAAAACACCTGTGGTAATTTATCAAACTATATACTTTATATGCTATGATACTAGAATACAATAATCCGAGCATCAGTTTCGAAATCAATTAACTATAATCGAAGAGACTCATACCGCATTTACCTAATCGAGCAACCTCAATTGAATCTCTAATTCATGATTAAATCATCAATACGATCTTATTAATATATATGACCATTTTCAAGCAATCTGAATCAGGTCATACGTATCATGGTATGTATTTCAAGCCATTTTGATCCTAGAGATTCTTGTCAACTTAATTATGAATTTGATACGCAAAAGGAACACTAGTCCAGTCAAGTTTTGCATGTGCACCACGTGTCACTTTCAGAGCTAGAGACCATGGCCTTCGTTGTTCCCTCAACCAACGTACGTATAATTGGCTCTGGCTAATTTCATCAGTGACGTTCATATTTTGGTGTGATAAAGCTGAGAGAGTGCCACAATGCGTGGTTGGTGATGCGGTTGCAAAGAGTGATGAAGGAAGAGGAACATTTTTCATTCATTGCTTGCTCGCCATGTGTACTCTATTATCTATAAAAATTAAATAATTAATAAGCTTGAAAGACAACTTTTTAATTTTCCTCTATACCCTTATTTATTTTCATCTACATTATTGTTTCTCGATTTCTTTTTCTTGTTTTTTTTCATAAAAAGATTTTTTTTTTCTTTCTGTCCAAGCATATATTCTCGTTTGTGTTAGCGATCAAACAACCCTTCTCGACCATTTAGAAATAGACACCATAGGATTGACTTGATTGGCTTTCTGTAGGAGTAGGTGGAATACAAGAATATGACCCCGTCGATTTGCTACCCTGGAGTTCTATGTACTTAACCATGTCAAACAACGAATAATTCAAGTCTGATTATATATATGTGGCGGTACACAAATAATGATAACAAAACACATGCAATGAACAAAGTGTTCCTGGTAATCAAATCAAACGTTGCAATTCATAAGCAACTTGAAAAGCTTTATTAAGGTCATGGTCTCTATCAACTAAATTAATTCTCCTGATGATCTCATCAAGTGGGAGGTGCCAGAAAGATATTAGAACTGTGTGGATCCTTAATGCCCTTCTGTCATCAAAGTTGAAACTCCAATAACTATCACAAGGTTCCCTCGTCTTGAGTGGAAACCAAGAAGTAGCGGTCTTTTCCCCACGAACAAATTAGATCATTCAAATCTGCAAAATCAAGTTGGGTTTTCGGAGATGTCATGCCTCAATGAATCTTAACTTATCATAGAAGAACAATTCTTCAAGAATTTACAATCTTATCGCAGACCACAAATTTCTTTTTTTAAGGTTTTAGAACACAAAGACAAATTAAAGAAAGAACGATATTGTATGTCCGGGCGTGGGGCTGAGCCTCCCAGCTAGGCTGGGTTCCAAACTCCGTTTCAAAAAAAAAAAAAAAACGATATTGTATCGATTATGGATTTAGATATTTCCATGAATCCTAATATCAAAATATATAGAACGGGAACAGTTAGAAAAAATAAAGCTAATATACCGCGACTTTCTCTCCCATATCTCTCTCGCTCTGCTAGGGTTAGGGTTTGGAGTTTTTTGAGTTGTGCGGCGTCCCGCTTCATGGCAGCGGCTATTGCTTCCATGACGGCCAGGCTAGCGACCAAATTGTCGCTCAGAGAGGGTGAGAACCGGTTGACTTGGGAAACCTTAGGGTTCCGGGGAAGGAGTTTCTTGCTCGTCGCTTATACTTGGTGGGAAAACTCAACACTTGTAGGGCGGTGGTGTTGGATTCTTTCCGGAGTGCGGTGCGGTCAATGTGACGACTGACGGGGACCGTGGAGGTCCAACCACGCGGGGATCGTTTTCTGTTTACGTTCACTCTTGAACGTGCACTACTAGAATTATGCTCATAGACATCATGACAATTAAATCGGTGAGAAATACACGCGATGTAAAACAATGTCATTAACATCGATTCCTCAAAAACCGATTTGTATGCATATAACTGACATCAGTTTTGAAATTAGCCGGTGACAAAACTTTCATTTGAATTTTCAGAAAAACGTTGAGCGGCTAAGTTAAAAAAATTTAAAGAAGCGCGGGGGACGAAAATCTCATTCCCACACTTAGAGATATTTGGATTGACTTCAGATAGCCCTAACACTATTCGACTAAACCTCCCTTTCCTCCTCTTCGTTCTCCGCCTCCGACCAAAACCATCCTCCTCTTTGTTCTCCGCCTCCAACCAATACCCTCATCTTCGTTCTCTCTCTAAAACCCGCTCCGTCTCTCTCTGGAATTGACGAAGATGAAGTCTATGCAGCCGCACGACAATTTCTTATGAGAGACAATGGAGCCTCCCCAGTAGCCAAACCTTAGCTCCAGCAAGCCTCCAAGGAGAAAAGCGCCTCCGCCTTCAGATCTAACTAGACCGCCTTGGATTCAAAGCCTTCGCCGGCGGCCAAGTTGAAGAGTACGCTGCGACCACGGCCGCCGCCGTCAAATCCTCTCAAACGGAAGCTTGGGATGATTCCTAAGAACTCCGTCCATGGAGCCTTTGATTCCAGTGTCCAGGTACTACTCTATTTCTTGACTGACCTAAATCTCTTCGTCGGAAACCTTCCCTTCACTGTTGATAGTGCTCAGCTAGTTGAGCTCTTCAAAGGTGCTGGGAATGTTGAGATGGTCGAGGTATGGTTTTGCTTTTCGTTCGAAATTTCGCATCTTTTTGTGAATTGACTGAAGATAAATTGTGGGTTCATTGTTTCTTGGGATTAATGGAAACATTTTAATGGAATTTACAGGTTATGCATGACAAGACTACTGGGAGAAGCAGAGGATTTGGGTTTGTGTCTCACCATTTGGGATCACAAAATTTCGGTAACTAACTTTTTTGTGCAAGCTCAAGTAATGTTAGTCCTATAGTGGTTCAACAAAATTGCATTATAAAATTTGTAGAGGATTGCCAAATTGCTTAGTCTAAATGTTTGAACTGCATTGAACCTAGCGTTTGGTGGATTGAAAGATTTCAGTTGTGGTTTTGAAAGCGCGGAGCTTTCGGTGATTCTGTGCTATGATGAATTTATGAGAAAACGTAACAAGGAATGGAGAGACGAGGACCGTGCTACTGGTGTTGTTTCCAAGTCCAAGCATGTGGCTGGTCTTAAGATTCCAAATGTAGGAAGTTGTATTTTTGTCTTTACTTTTTAGGATGGTTAGTAAGTAAAGGTGTAAGGGATGTATTTTTATGGAGATGAATGTGTGACGGATATTGTTATTAATATGCAGGTTGTGTTGGGTGACTTTGTGATTTCTGTTGAGATGGCGGCGAGGGAAGCAGAGCAAAGAGGCCACACACTTCTTGATGAGATGCGCCTTCTCATGGTAGGACTACTAGTGTTTGTTTCATGCTTATATTTCTCTTGCTATATGTGATATTTTGTTGAATGAATGTGATGCTTTCTGAGTCCCATTATAGTACATTTATCCATGATAATTGCTGATATGAACGTCGCATGTTGATGCCATTATGGCAAAAATTGCTACTGGAAAACTTAATGTATAGTACTTTTGATTTCATTGGGAGAAACACATGTCTTGGACTGCCCGATTCTAATGTGCAAGGCAGCTGTTGGGTTAAGGTTTTCAGTGAAGAGATAATTTCTCATGGAGGAATAGTTGTTGGCTATTATATATGTGAACTCACAGCCATAACAAGTACAGAACTTTATAACTGGAAAGAGGAAGAAAAACTCTGGGTTTTAATGGACCATAAGTTTCCTAATGTCTTTTTCCGTGCTCCACCATCTAGAACCTCCGATTATCCCGGTGATGTTTGGTGAGTCTGTGAGTTGTTTTGATAAAGCTGATTTCTCATGATAAAGCTGTTTTGATAATAAGGGAAACTAAACTGCCTAGGCCTATATGAAGAAACTGACAAATTTTTGTTATAAGTTCTGTAAGATGTCTAGAATCTCCTAATTTAAATTTTATTGCTCTATTATAGTGACCCCTATTAACCTAGTAACTACATAGCTTCAATATTGAGGATCTAGTCATGGGCAGATGGTTTTATTTGCAATTGTAATTCTTTTGTAACTAAAGTCAGCAACTGAATAGATGATAACAGTTCTGAGTAACTCTCTTTCCAGCTACTTTGGATAATATTAATTGCTTCATGTGCTGCTCTTGTCATTCAGTCTCTAGCAGCCAATCTTGGGGTAGTCACAGGCAAGTGATATGGCAATCAGTTTTACTTCATTCTTTATTTATGTTTTGAGAATAGCTAGTCATTTTGCTCAGATTATCATCTCAATTGTTATTTTTAAAGTGTAGGAAAGCATTTGGCTGAGCACTGTAGAGCTGAATATCCTAAGAAAACAAACTTCATCCTTTGGGTTCTTGCAGAGATTTCTATAGTTGCATGTGACATTCCTGAAGGTAAGTTTTCTCTTTTCGGGTGTTGGTATCATTTCAGACAAATTAGAAGCAACTGGGTCTTTATTTGTTTGTTTTGTTCTTGTTCATAGAACCCTTGCTTGGTGTGATACATAACAGCTATAGCTTCTGGTATTAGAGCTATCGTGATAAGACACATCTTTTATTCATTTTAATGTGACTTCTATTCCTTACCAGTGATTGGAACTGCCTTTGCATTGAACATGCTCTTCAATATACATAATACATATATGGATTGGTGTTCTCCTGACAGGACTCAGTACATTGATGCTTCTTGCATTACAACAATATGGGGTAACTGAATATGTTCCCTATGTTTTGTGCTTCTCTAAGATCTTTGGTTTCCATTCCTCAAGTATAAATGATCACACCCAAATATTTTTCTTCTTACAGGTTAGGAAACTTGAATTTTTGATTGTGTTCCTTGTACTCACAATTGCTAGATGCTTCTTTGCTGAGCTTGGCTATGCAAAGCCTGCTGCTACAGAAGTTTGGATGGGCTTTTTGTTCCCCAACTCAAAGGAAATGGTGCTACTGGTCTTGCCATCTCACTTCTTGGTGCTATGGTTATGCCGTATGTTTCTTGTGAATTCATATATCAATTGGGATTCCTTTTTGTTTATTTCTCTTTGCTCACTGTTGTTGGCCTTATCTACTTGCTAAAGGCACACAATATCTTCATGTACAAAAGGAATAAAGAAAATTAGAAACATAGAGATGAATACCTTGCAAGTTTGAATCAGGAGGTGGGAAGAGAAGTGGGAGTGAATGGGTGTTTACTCAGTTAATCTATGAAACCAGATGACACAAAAATGTTATTATTATTCTTCTATTTTTATAAGCCCTTGGAGATATGTGAGGTGAATATCAATTTTTATGGGAAGAGTATTCATGTTAACTAATTGTTCTGTTGGCAGTTAATAGGTGGGAGTGGCTGCAAAAATGACTGCAGTGGTCGAGGTTTTTGTAATCGTGAATTGGGACAATGTCGGTGCTTTCATGGATATAGTGGTCAGTATAATTTCATCTTCTTTCTTTCGGTGTAATTAAATTAATACAAAACTTCAAATAATTAGGAGCAATCAGAAGTGGGTATGATGCCCAATTAGTCATCTCTGGAAACAAACTGAGTTTATACCATAATGGTATTAGTTTCTGCTATGTACTTTTATAAACAGCCAACTAATATGTCAGCTACTCGCCAATCTTTCTAGCTTCTCCTTGGTTATATTTTGTAACCATACTACCACAGCAGATAGCAGGCATAGTGAGAAACTTGGTTTGCATTATAATATGACGAGTACAGCAGTAGTTATGGATGCTAGGATAGGAATGTCTTGTAAGCTCAATGTCTTTTTTTGTCTTTCCCTTTTCCTTTCCTTTCTTTCCTTCTGTTTTTCTTGTTATAGCTAATTGTTCATTTCATTTTATTTGCAGGTGAAAACAGAAGAACAAATGGGATATAAGTATGGCGAGGCTTGCTTTCGTTTATGTTTCTAGTATCATGTACCATTTAGACATAAATTTGTGTTTTATTTCGACATGTTATGCATAGAAATACTTGAGATGTTGTTATGTACTTTGAGCATCAATATTAATCAAAATTTATTTACTTACGATATGTTTCTCATTAGATTTCGTAGCAATAGTTACAAATCAGTTTATAACTATAAAAATGAAGTCATATAAGTTCTAAAAGAAAAAATTGATGTCCCATTAGCCAGTGGATAACAAAATATTAAGTAAGAAACGATGTAACACAACTCAATGAACATCGACTTATTAAATAAGAAACGATGTAAAACAACTCAATGGACATTGAGTTATTAAGTAAGAAACGATGTAAAACAACGCAATGGACATTGACATTGTGTAAGAAACGATGTAAAACAAATCAATGGACATCGATTTATTAAATTAAAACCGATGTCTAGTATAAGTATGAACATCGGTGCTAACCTCAAAAACTGATGTTTAATAGAAAAATGGACATCGCTTCATAAAAGGAAACGATGTTTAATAAATTAATGAACATCGGTCGCGTAATACAAAAGAATGTAGATTCAATCTTAAATAGTGTGATATATGGCAAGTACCCGTAAAACTTATAAACAGCAGGCAAACTTCAAAAACACCGATGTGTAAAAGAATATAACACATCGTTTCTAGAATGAGTAACGATGTTAAAATGAATACTAGTGCTGTTGGACCTATATTTCGTTAAGCATTAAATGCAAAAATATGAAGGTTTAACAATATCTAAAAACACCAATTTGTGATCATAATAGCAGTTTAACATCGATTCTGGAACATAATCCGATGTTTATTATTATATGGGACATCGGTTTTTAACCGATGTCTATTTTTTTCCGATCTTTTACATCACCCACTAACACATGTGTACAAAATTTTTTTTACATCGGTTTCTGGCCGATGTATATGAGGAAAATTCTAGTAGTGGTGATGTTACACGGGTGAAGAAGGGTGGCTCGTGGGGTTTTCAGAGTGCTATGATTTTGTTGAACGACTACGATGGTTTTTCGGCGATTGATGAGGTGAAGCTTGACTTTGTTTGGATCTGGGTTGGGATTCATGGCCTTCCACTGGGTATCTTGACGGAACCCACTGTCCGGCTGGTGGGAGGAACGATCGGTGAGGTATTGGAGGTGGATCCATCGGCTATCCGGCGTGGTGATGCTCGGGTTCGGATTACTTTGGCCATCAATGACTCGGTGCGTTTGGATCGTCGTGTTAGGGTTTCGCCTACCGACGTTCTCACTTTGAGGTTTCAGTATGAGCGGCTTTTGGGGAGGTGCAAATTGTGTGCTTTCTTGAATCATGGAGGACAAAGGTGTCCACGGGAGGATGTGGCGGAGACCGACACTGTGGTGGAAGATGGTTCGCAGCAGGGTCCGGGGCCGGCTCTCCCAAGGCTCGTTTTTAGGGCTAATTCCCAGCCCTTTCCTTCCTTGCTTTCGACTTTCAAGGTTCCTAATTTGTTGAAGAAGAAACAAGTGCAGATTCGTCCTCTCCCGGAGGTGGAATCTTCGCCTGGGACTAAAGGCACCTCTGCTCTTGTCCCTGTGGTTGGGATGCGTCGCCCTAGGGAAGAGGAGGATGCGGATGATGGTAAACGAGCTAAACATTGTTTAGCTTTGGTTCCGGGCACTCTACAACCGGAAAACCTAGGGTTGTAATTCTCCTCTGATGGTTAGGTGGAGGTGAAGGTGTCGTCGCCTCCCAAGGTGTACAAGAAGAATGGCAAGCCTCGAGGACATAGGAACAAGGTTAAGTCGGCGGTGTCTGTGTGTGGTGGTTCCAGGTCCATGGTCTCTACTGAGGATGGTCCTAGCAGTGTGCATGGACGGCTTGAGGGAGCGACAGCTCCGCCGGATTCCCAGGCTGATTAGGAGAGGATCCCCTATGACTACTAGGGTGTGATGGTGCTTGTTTGTTTTGGGCGGCGTACACCAGAAGGGTCTTAGGCGTCAACTGAATCAAAGAGGTGTCACACTTTGGCAGCTGTAGGGTTATTGCTTTTTAGGTTTTTTTGCTTTTGCTGGTAGTTCTTTGGTTTGAACTTTAGTTTTTTGGATTTCCTTTTGGTTTTTTGAGTTCTTGATGAGCTTGCATTGTAATATGAAGGGTGTATGTACCCTTCATGCTTGACCGAGTGAGGTCGTTATGATTTTCATCAATGGATTAGTCTTCCGTTGCCTTATATATATATATATATATATATATATATATATATATATATATATATATATATATATATATATAGAACGGGAAAAAAATTTCAATTTCTATCGCCTGATAGAAGTTCATTTCGTTTGGGATTTAGATAAATAGATGCACCAGATAAGCTATTGTTCATAATCACATGTAATCATGGGTTAAATTGCAAAACAGAGTAGAAACAAAACCTGAATATTTAGATTAATTAGTTGCCTTTGTTGTCTTTGAAAACCACCACTAGTACTCGTTGTTGCCTGCAGACCCGGTGAAGATAAAAGATGAGATTGGAGGATTCCTCGTCAATGGAAACCCTTCAAGTTCCACAACAATTCAAAAAAGAAAAGAAAAAAAAAAGGGGCCGTGACCACTTACTCAATTTTTGGCCAAAAATTGCCCACTTACTCCACCAAGAGTTTTTTAACCCCATTTACCCAATCTAACAGTGTTTGACATTATTGCCCTCATTTTAATTAACAAATTACACTCATATCTCTCTCTCCTCCCCCTCATCGATTTCTCTCTCTCTCTTTCTCTAACCTCATGTCAGGCTCTCTTTCTCTTTCTCTCTCTAAGCCACCACGCCCACCACTCCACCATCGATGTCGGCCTCCACCGCCACCGCTCTGTCCCACCGTCGGACTACCAGAGGATGACGCCATCCAACTCCATGATCCCAACCCCTCTGGGCTTCGCCGGTTTTGTTCGTCAGATGTCCGGGAAGCTCCGAAGCTCCACGCCGGAATCGGGTCTAGGTGTCGCTTGCAGGTCTCGGACGACGTCAAAACTGTGGTCTATTGGGGGGCAATAGACAAATTATTGCCCCCCAATAATTTCTTAACTGTGGTTAATTAATCACTGAAATTAAAGTTTTGATAAGTCTTATGTTGTTTTGAGTTTATTAAAGTACAATAATCTGTCAATGATAGAAACTGATGATTTTTGGGGTGGTCTATTGGGAGACAATAGACAGATTATTGCCCCGCAATAATGTCTTAACTGTGGTTCATTTATAACAGGTCATTTCAACAAAATGCTGCTAGATTCATTAACCAAAATAATTAGGTTTATTGGGGGGTCATAAAAAGTTTATTGCCCCCCAATAATTTTTTTATAGATGGTCAAAAGTAACTCAGTTTGGTTTTAAATTAGTTTACAAAAGTACAGGTATTCAAATTCAATACTTGGTGAATTTAAGACCACAACGAATTTGCTTTTTTTTCACACTCTCCACTTCACTTGAACCGCTTCACCCTAGACCTCCCGGGTGGCCTCTTAACAAGAATAAATGCACCTAACAACAAAAGGATCACCCATATTCCTCCAAAAAATAACAAAACAAATATATTATTGCTCCGCAATAAACAGATTATTGCCCCCCAATAATATATCAGAAATACCAAAACACATTAGAAGCAGTCTTTAAACACAAAGGAAAATATCACTGAACACAATTATAGAGACTTTACAACAATTAAGACACACTATTGCCCCCCAATAATCTCGACTCCGGTTGACGATTTTTCCCACAATTCCAGTCATTTTGCAACAATTCCGGCTGACCATTTGCCTTCACACTGATTTGACTCCGATTGCAACGACTCCGGTTGCAGCCCGGGACCGGAGATACAATCAAGTTGCGATTTCCGTGATGATCAGTCGCCAGCGAGAGAGACAGAAGCAAATCGAAGACGTACCCGATTCTATTGGCGGTCGTCGATTCCTTCAGAAGGTCAAACCTGGCCTCGCCAAGCTTCTCAGCGACGAGGACCGTCGGCTTGGCGTCGAGCCTGGCCGCGGAGAGCACGACGACGAGTTTCGGCGCGGCGATGGCGAGAGCCGGCGTCGTGGGCGACCTGCTGGAGGGATGGAGGGTGGGAGAGAGAGATCCGACGTCGTCTAGAGAGAGAGAGAGAGAGAGAGAAAGAAACTGAGAGGAGAGAGATTGAAGGAGAGGGCAAAAAAGTCTCAAAAATTAATAAAAAATAATTAATTGGGTATTAAGGAAATAATCCCTTAGAGTGTTTTGGGTAAACGGGGTTAAAAAACAGTTAGTAGAGCAAGTGGACAAATTTTAAGCTAAAATTTGGTAAATGAGCATTAAATGAAGTTGATAAATGTGAGATAACTGAAGAGTTTTAACACAGATGAAATTAAATAAGGGTATAGAGGGAAATTGAAAAGTTGTCTTTCAAGCCTATTAATTATCTGATTTTTATGGATAGTGGAGTACACGTGGCGAGCAATGAATGAGAAAGGTAAAAAGGGAAAAGTTGCTAGCATTCCTAGATGAATGAAAGACTAGGTTTTTGTCTTCGTTACTTTGTTTTTGAGGCAAAAACCTTGAAAACAAGCAAATGGGTTTGTTTTGAGATGCTAAAATTTCAAATTAATTAATCAGGAGTCACGTTGTTTCCATGTTCTTCCTGTTAGTTGGGCAGGTAGAAAATTGAATTTAAGTGGAGTTTGGTCTTTCTCCAAATATATTCAAAAAAGGAAAAAGAGTCTCGTTTATTATAAAAATAAATAAATAGAGAACTCGTTCAAACCCTACAATGATGAAGCGGTTATATATAAATGATTTTGATAGAATGAATTTAGATTAGATGACTTTTTATCTCCTTAGTGTCAATGAACCTTAATTTTTTTTTTTTTTTTTTTTTTTTTTAGCTGAAGCAAATAAGGGATGATGCGATATTAAATTTTCGTTAGCAATCTTTGCGACTAGCGGCTGCCCTTCCGAAAAGAAGAGGACCATTACACCTAGAAACTCACCATCCTCCCCCTTATTTGAATTTATTAAAAATGAATTAAGAAGAAAAAAAAGCAACTTTAGGAGAGGGACCAAACCAAACCTTCCTACAAAACCAATGAAAAAGAAACAAGCTATCGTGACTGAAATTGAGGAATACCCAATTAGTCACCATTAAAATCCAATCAAATAAAGAAGAGTATCCTATGACACCATATTAGGAGAAACCGTACTATAATTCTCCAAAACGTCAGCTACCTTATTGTTTTCACGAAAAAATTGTGATACACGAAAAATTATTTAAGAAATCTGGTACGAGCAATTGAGCCAGCTAATACAAGGGAGAGGATCCTCTCCTGAACTATTCCCCTCCTAACCTACCTAAGCTTTCCATTAGATTTTGACACGTGGCTATAGTGAATCTAATGGTCTACAACAATGTTAATTCTTCCTTTTCTATTTTCTTTTTTCTGTCCCCCCTATTCTTCAGATTTTGACATGTGGCTATAGTGAATCTAATGGTCTACAACAATGTTAATTCTTCTTTTTCTATTTTCTTTTTTATGTCCTCCCTATTCTTCTCTTCCTTCATGCCTGAAGTGCCTCTCTCTCTCTCTCTCTTCAGTTCTTTTTCTTCTTCTTCTTTTTCTATATGAGTAACCATATAGAATACCAATCTGGTCTGGCCTGTGTTTGGTTTGGAGGGACTGAGGAGCTGAAACATTGACAAGAACAATTAATCTCCAATAAACACTACAAAAGCATAACCTAGACAATTGTTGAAATCCAAACAAATCAATTCAGATCATGGTGGATGGTTCTTTGAACCTTACAAAAAATCCAAAAATAAATCTTAGTACATTGATCCTTGACAATGAACTTTGGCAGGGAAGATTTTTGACCAAGACAAATTTTGGCAGAAAGATTTCTTCATCAACTACTCAAATTTTGCAAAATCCCATGAATTATATTCAAATTTAGCAATACATATATCCTTAATTGTCTTTCACTGAAAATTAGAGGTGGGAACAGTCATAATTCTGTCTCAATTTAAGATCAATTTGAGACAGAAAAGAATGCAGACTCTTTCATTCTATGCAGCAAAGAGAAATTTGAGGGCGAGATGAATTGAGGCATGAGGGGGGAAGAAGAGTAACAAGCAAAGGAAGAGCGACATTCAGCAGGCATGGTCTCATTATATAAACTCGGATTCAGCTTAAACCCAGATTCCTTATTTTCTTCTCCTCTTAATCAATCAGCATGAACCCATCATGGAAACCAAAGGATGATGAAATTGAAGATTTTTGATTTTGAGAATAGATGGAATTGAAGATTTGAAGCATAAAAAATTGCATTCCATGAGAGGGAGAGACAAGATCTAGCAAATTGGCAAAGAAGAAAAAGTAAATATTTATGAAAATCAATATAAGCTGTTGGATGTAGTTTTACACACATGTCACTTTATCCTTGAAAGCTTAGGCAGATTAGGAGGAGAATTCCCATACAGAATTTTCGGCTAATGAACCTTTGAGTGCTCTCCAATTTTCTTGTGGACTACATTTCCACATTTTTTCATATAAAATGATAACCGTTCCTGCCACAATAACTTTTGCCGGGCGTGTGAACCTTAGACCGAAACACCATCACATTCTCGATCTCGGTTCAACTATCAACTCCAGGCCTCCATATTCACCGAGGAGGCTTCATCTTGTTGATACTGAATTTCACGTAGAAACCTCTGTTTGGATAATTCATAGGGTTCAGTTAGGATCATGATCAACCTATGAATTATCCCAACATTGGGATGACAATCAGGATCATTTAGCATTAAGATTATTGCATAATCAAGAAGTTGTTGGGAGGCACATAAATGGCTCAATATGAACAGATGATATCGTTTCGAGTATGTGAGCAACGGAGTGCCATTGCCTCCAAAGGGTTTTGGTTTAAAGAAAATCCTTTAGACTATGCATTTCCTGCAACCCTAGTCCAAATTGTCCTTGTCGTTGTGACCTCTCGGCTACTTTATTTTCTTCTCAAGCCTCTGGGACAGACCAAATTCTCTTGCGATCTCCTGGTACGTAAACTTTTTCATGCCTCCATGATTTTTGGGTTATACGTACGTAGTCTAGAGTGAATATATCGATAGATTTGATGGCAAGAACAAGGGCAATGTTAATATTGTTTTTTTTTTCTTTTCTTCAATCAATCTATGAATTAAGCATTAATTTCAGCTTTTCCAACCAAAATAGGAAAGAAATTTATTATTATTATTATTATTATTATTATTATTATTATTATCATTATTATTTTAAAACAACTGTTTTTGTTGGTCGGCCTTGTTCAGGGTGGGTTTATCTTGGGTCCTTCTCTGCTAGGGCGTAACCAGGTTATAAGGGACAAACTATTTAATCCGAAACATGCGTCGTTGTGGGCAACAATGGGTCTGCTGGGCGCTACATATTCCATGTTCATAACTGCAGTAAAATTTGACATAAGCATGATCAAAGGGACAAAGCATTCTTTGAAGATTGGTGTTCCAGGGTTCTTTATTACCGTTGCGGTATCCTTAGGCCTTGGATACCCGCTAGCCACCTACATTGCTGGAATCAAAGGGGGATTCTTCCCCATATTTTTATTTTCTATTATTTCTTTCACTTTCTTCCCTGATATAGCTCCGGCCTTAGAGGACCTCAACCTTATGAATTCTGAGTTGGGTCAAATCGCCATGTCCTCGGCTTTGCATTTTGAAATGATACAATGGTTGTTCTCAACAGTACAAGACATAGCTACCAAAGATAAAGCAATCCACGGAGCTTTGACATTCATTTCCGCAGTGGTATTGCTTGTTTTCATTGTTTATGTCATACGCCCGCTTATGGTATCAATTGCTAAGAACACACCCGAAGGACAACAAGTAAAGGAGTTTTATGTAGTAGCAATACTAGTTGGGGCTCTAGTCCTGTCGTTTATATCCGACGCAATAGGTTGCACCTTTGTTCTTGGCCCTGTAATTCTTGGGTTTGTCATACCAGATGGACCACCTCTGGGTGCAACATTAATAACCAAGACTGAATTGTTGGTCTCTGAACTTCTTCTTCCCGTGTTCTTTTTTCGTATTGGCTTCAGGATAAACATACTGTCGATTAGCGATTGGAAGAGTTTTACCACATTGCAGGCCATCATTGGTGCATCATATGTGGCAAAGATGGTGGCAGTTACCGGGGCTGCATTGTGCTGCAAAATTAGTTTGAGAAATAGTCTCTTGCTCGGCATAATATTGAATATCCGGGGTATTATAGATTTGACCCTTTTCTCTCGATGGAGGTATAGTCAGGTATATACATACATTTACACATTTCTTTCTTGAGATGGTGAGTAGTAATTTGGGTTAATTCCTACTAATGTTTATCTTCTGCAGCTCCTAAATGAACACGTTTATACTCAACTAGTGTTATCTGTGCTGATTGGGAACATGATTGCAACATCATTGGTACATTTCACATACAGACCTCATTTAAGACTCGGGCCATCACCCAAAGGTCCACGCATTAGAAACATTCAATCAGTTCAAAGCAACTCTCCTTTCGACATTCTTTGTTGTATCCACAACGAGGAAAGTATCCGCAACCTCACCTCCCTCCTAGAAGCCTCAAACCCAACAGAAGCAAGCCCTATATGCGCTTACATTATCCAAGCAGTTGAGCTTGTGGGGCGGGCTGTACCTGTACTAGTCCCTTATAAGAAGAAGAAGGAGGGAAACAAATTTTACCGAATAAATTCACTCACACATCATATGATGCAAGCCTTTTTGAACTACTCGGAAAACTCAAGTGGACCTGTCTTGATCCAATCATTCACTATGATCGCGCCCTATAAATCGATGCATGAGACCATTTGCCGTCTAGTGGATGACAATCTCGTACCTTTGGTTATCCTCCCATTTCATGAAAACCACCAGGTTATGGTTGACACCAACGTGACTGCCTCAATACGACAATTCAACAACAATGTGCAGGAATATTCATCGTGTACAGTTGGAATACTAGTTGAAAGAGGGTTGCCTGGTCGGCTGACCATGTCCCATTTCTCATACAATGTGGCTACATTTTTCATTGGCGGACCAGATGACCGCGAGGCTTTGGCCTTAGCAGCACGTATGTTAGGCAACCAGAATGTGGTCCTCACAGTATACAAGTTTATTGTGCGGAAAAAATTAAGCGAGGGTAACTATAATGAAGACGAGGAGATGGAGACCGGGCTGGATGAGTCGATGGTGGATGAGTTTAAGCTGAGGAATAATGGGAATGACGGCTTGAATTGGCGAGATATCGAGGTTGAGGACTCTATACAGCTTATTGATGCAATTATGAACTCGCAGGGGGATTATGATCTACTAATGGTTGGAAGGCGGCATGCGAACAGTTCATTGAGGGATGAGGAAATGTCAGAATTTGTGCATTATGCGGAGCTGGGAATGATCGGTGACATGCTTGCTTCTTCAGATTTCTGTGGTGGAATGGTGAATGTTTTGGTGTTGCAAGAAAGCAAGGAACTGAGTAGAAATTATGGATCAGCTTTTCGAAAGATTTGGGAATGAAGTAGATATAATCGGCTAAACATCTATAGCTTCATGTCTGTCTGGCATTTGTTGTGCGGGTCTTGCTAAATGAACTCAACAAAAATCTAAACACATCCAGCACTTGATTTTTGCACTTAATTTTCCATGAGTACCCTTATTTTTCAACACATCCAACAAGAATTGACAATAGACAAGCCATCCGCTTATGCAACATTGAATCTTGACCATGCTGATCATCCAAATATTCCCTCGGATTCACCGGAAGTGACATCCTCAGAGCCTTTCTCAGCCTAAACCTCCAAGAATTCACACTACTAATTTGCGAGGAATTGCCACTCGAATTCGACGAGCTTATACCTGCATACAAATCCTTATCTTTCCACATTGCCAACAAATCTATGCCATATGCAGCAATTGGACAATAAGGCCTTGGTTCTCCTAACTTACTAAACCTTATCTCTAATCTTTTCGAACTAGTATCATAATCAATCCAAGATTTCATCTTTTCTCCACTGTTAAGCATCAAATTTAATGAATAAACATTACCAACAGTCACAGATACAAAGCTACCCACGTTCACCCCTACATGATGATTCATATTGATTCATTTTAGTGTCAAATTCAATATCAGAAATCAATTCTCATCGTCAAGCCCAAAGGCACCCTTGCTGGAGAATCTCGAACCCAAATCACCTGGAACGAAAATGACCATAATACCATCGCTGTTGCCGAGCGTGATCGAGAATGTAAAATATTATTTGGACCTAATATTATCTACATTAAGTAAATAACAAACTGATTAAACTTATTACAATAAATGGGAAATATATGAATTATCTACCTAGACACCTAATGAGCTTTGGTATGTCACTCATATGGTTAGGAATCCATTTTGATAAAGATAAATATCTAATTAGTTGATATGATAATTATAGCATCTTTCAGAAATAACTCATTGGCTAGAATCAAGGATTCTTTTATGGGAAGACTTATCTAGCTTGTATATATAGGTGCTTGAAGTCCCTATTCACTATGTGACAAAACATTCAGTCCTGCCCCATAGAGAGGAGTTAAACACATAGTTGAGTAGAAGATTTCTTGCGTGTGGCTTGAAGTTTTGGAGCTCGGATTATTTGTGTTGAATAGCTGTGTTGCTGCTACTGCTTTTGAAGAAATGGTTGTTGTGCATGAAGCAGGTGATGCATCTCCTCTTGTTGTATTCTAGTTCATATTGTATTGATCATTTGGTTGTGTTTATGCATTTTGTGAAACGATCTTGGTTTGCTCATTAAGTTAACAGAGAAGATCAATTTGGACCAAAACGACGCTAGTTTGATGAGATTCGTGTCTATGAATTTAAAGGCCTTTTGGCGGAGAAGAAGACCGTAGGTTTTTGCTGGGTGTGTTTAGAAATTAGGGTTATATTTGGAAAGTAGATGATAATTTTATAAATGTTGGGTGTGTTTAGATTTTTGCTGGGTTCAATTAGCAAGACCCTTGTTGTGCAAAATGTAGTAAGATATTATGAAATACTCGTTACGTTCTTACATAGAATCCATGGGGATTCTATGGACTGGTTCAACCAACTTGCGGACGTTTAAATATTTCATGATGTTGGTTGACACGCAAACACGCTGGTCACGTGCTGTGTCATTGTCCACTTGTAATGCTGCTTATGCTACACTCCTAGCACATATCATATGACAACGGGCTCACTCCCCGAATCATCATATTCAGTCAATCGGATTTGACTATGCTAGAGAGTTTACATCGAAGACTTTCGATGGTTATTGCAATGAGACTAATGTTGGACATCATATTCTCATGTACACACCCAATTGGTCTCGCGGAAACGACTACGATGGTAGTTCAGACATTAGTAATGCGCACCTATCTCCTTATATCCGCTTGGGGTGATGCAATATCGCATGCAGCTATGCTAATTCGTTTATGACCCACCGCCACTCAATCTACCTCTGCGTTACAGCTAGTGACTGGGTACAAGTATCGTACTTACGCATATTTGAGTGTGCCATTTATGTGCCAATTGCGCCGCCACTGTGATGCCCTGAAAATTCGTATTTATTTTCCGAGGATTTTCCGGAATCTAATTTGTGGTTATTGGACGGTTTCGTGGCTCGTGGATGGAGCGGAAGTGTTTTGGGCGAATACATATTCGAAAAATGTGGATTTAGGGGGGGTTCAAGGTTGATTTTTTATACGTTGAGATTCTCCGAAAATATCCTTCACAAAAGTTGTAGAGCGCGTTGATACGAGTTCGTGGACATGCGGAACGCGTCAATCGGAGTTCGTATGAGAAAGTTATGGCTTTTGGAAAAAGTTTCCGTTTTAGTATAAATAGAGAAAAAAATCAGAAAATATCTTCATAATTCCATTTTCCTTTTCTTGAATCTTTCCTTCTCTCTCGGCTGCACCTTCAGTATCAAAGATATCCGTCTGACCCGACCCGGACCCGGCTGACCCGACCCGACTTTTCCGGCGAGCTCCGGCGGTCTCCGGCTGTGAAACTTTCCAGATCAGCTCGTTTCCGCCATGCGATCCTCCCTCTGGCATCCTCTAGCGGCGATTCGCAGCGGTGACGGCGCAACAAGGCGGCGAAAATTTGTGTATTCGGACCCGATCGGTTCTCCTATCTCCGACGTCGGCGAAGCTTCAAACCAGGCTTGGGGAGCTCGCAGCAGCCTCCTGGATCGATCTGTGGTGGTTGTTTGGATCGATTCACGTGAAACTTGGTTCAACTCGGATTGAACAGTAATTCACTGTTTGCAAGGTAGTTTTCGACCCTTTACACTTAGTTTCTGACTTCGTGCTAGTTATGAAAATTGATAAGCATGCTGAGGTGAACATCTTTGATGTTGGAAGTTTTGTGAAATATTGAGTTTTGGCCGGCGGCGTTCTGGCGGAGTTCCGGCCATGTAAGAGACTTTTTCTAGTATTATATATCTTCTACTCGTCGATATGAGCATTTCGATATATAATATGCGATTTTTGGAGTTCGTATGAATTTGTTATGATTTTTACGGTTTCATACCGTTCGATTTATTAGATCCGTGAGGATTTGAGAGTCCGATCGACTTGTGGTTTGGACATATCGATCGTGGAAGTATTCCGGAGACTTTGAGAGGTCTCGGATGTGGTTTTGCCTCGATTGGCGCCACTTTGGGGATTTTAGTTCGATTTGGGGATTCGAACTTTATTCAATTGTGATTCGTTGACTGAATCAAGGCTGTATTTCCTTAGATGCTTGACAGAGAGCGTTCTGTAAGTAGTCTAGTGGTGTGAAGACACAGCAGGAATTTCTAGGTGAGTAATCTCACAATGTTCATTTATGAACGGAATTACCTTTATCGTTTCGAGAGTTATTTATTTAACTTCAAACTATAGTTGGTATTAGTAGGCATTCCTGAGAGGATGACTACGTATATATATATTTATGTGAAATATATAGAGGTTGGTGGATTTTGTTGATTTATGAAAACAATATGCATGAATGATGCTTTTTATTGTTTTGTGTTGTGGCTTTTCGGAAAACAAATGATTATGGAATTGTTGATTCAATTTGTTTTGAAAAGCGTTGAGATTTGTGTAACATTTTGGGTCCAGTGCGACTCCTTTAATGTTTTATTCCGAGGTACTAAGAAGTCCGAGGAATGAAGGTCTATGACCTTGGGCAGAATATCAGGTAATCACGTTTTTGGCCGGACGAGTGGTTACGAATTCAGTTAGAGCTCTAGTATGTCTGCCATTTGTGATTCATGGGGTAACGGTGCAAGGTTATATCTAACTCATGAGATTACGTGTTTTTAGGGAACAAGGTGTGAGTTGCTTCCTTATTAATGATTTTTAAGGGGACAAGGTGTAAGTTGTTTTCCTTATTAACGATTGATAGAAATCAATGTGTGAGTTGCTTTCTATGGTACGATTGATAGAAATCAAGGTGTGAGTTGCTTTCTATGTTACGTTTGATAGAAATCAAGGAGTGAGTTGTTTTCTATGTTACATTTTGATAGAAACCAATGAGTGAGTTGGTTTCTATGTTACGTACTTTTAAGGAATCAAGGTGTGAGTTGCTTTCTTTAGTTGGTGTAAGGAAAATCAAGGTGTGAGTTGTTTCCCTAGTTTTGGGTGAGTTGTTTAGTGGTGGTTTTGAGTTACTCATACGAGCTTGCAAAATCTTACCGGGTTTGTTGTGTGACAACCCGGTGCACTATTCAAACGGTGTAGGGGTTAATTCTGCAGGTCAGGATAATCGTGGCTGAAGTTGAGGTAGCGCCTTTGCAGCTTTACGGTAGGAAGCCATTTATGTGACTTTACCGTTGATAAGGATTTCCGTTGTGTAGTAAACTCTGAGGAGCATTTACGTTTTATTTTGTGTTGACAATTTAATTCGTAAGCTTGTGTAATATATAACTCTTTGGAGCGAGTGTATATTGACATAGTGGGTTCAGGGCGTCAGCATATACTTGATTTAAGGGGGAAAGAGATTTCCAGGTATTTTGTATTGATGACTGAACGATCACGCATGTATAATTATGGGATTATATATGGATTTTTATTTGTGTTAAAAATCAGGGGTGTGACAGCCACAACGCCCTATGATGGGTCCTTACAAACGAATGGGTAACTACGTTGGATTTGAGACTCCAACAATCGTCCGCCACTTAATGCCCTTGCTAGGCGATCTCCTTACCGCTAGATTTGCGGATGTCACTTTGATGAGACAGTCTTCCCGTCGTTAGGGGGAGATAAGAACATAGATGTTCAGCAGGAACGACAGGAATTGTCGTGGTATGTTCTCACTATGTCTCATCTCGATCCCTGTTAAAGTGACGAGATCACACACATTTGCTGCAAATATGCCTGCAAGGAATGACATCCCTACGAGAGGACGTAGTGCCACCCTACACAGCGGTAGGCATGGCGCCAACGCCAAAGAGAGTGACACTCTGGCGTTATAGGCCATGACCCCAGCTAGGATGCGTGGGAGGCCCGTGGGTTCAAAGGATACTTTGGCACATTCCAATCCTTTGATCATCAAGACTCAAAATCCGTCTTATGAGAATCTTCCGGATTATGGTTATCGTTAGGGGACGCCTCAACGTCAGAACCTATTCCTAAGAATATAGATCTCTTTGAAAATTACACTAGTGTACATGAGACGTGTGATAGATACTCCAGCATAATTGATGATGTAGTCACGCATTTCGTTGCGCTTGAGTTTGTTGAGTCTGATGACATCGAACCACGCTCCGTTGATGAATGAATGCCAACGTAGAGAAATCTGGCCTAAATGGAAAGATGTGATCCAGGTTAAGATGAATTCTCTAACGAAGAGGAAGGTTTTCGAGCCAGTGATGCCAACACCTCCTAACATAAAACCTATTGACTAATGGGTCTTTGTTAGAAAGCGTGATGAGAAAAAGAGATGGCAATCTCGCCTTATGGCGCAAGGCTTCTCACAAAATGCCCTGCAATCGACTACGATGAGACATATTCTCTCGTAATGGATGTCATTGCACTCCACTACCTTGTCAGTTTGGTAGTTTCCGAATAACTGAACATGTAGCTTACGAATGTGGTCACTACGTATCTTTATGGGGATCTAGATACAGAATGTATATGAAGATTCATGGTGAAGCGCGTTTTACAAAGAGGTTGAAACGCTCACTAAAGTGACTACTTGATTAGGAAGGGATATGCCCGCGCGTTTCCATAACAAGTTTTGGATTCTATCACGGTTCATGTTGGACATGATCTTCATTGGAAGCCCTTAAAGAGTTAAGGGAAACCGCTGAACACTTGAAATCCGATTTTGAGATGAACGATTTTGGGAGAACACGATTATGTCTCAGTTTGGAACTTGAGTATCGTGTTGATAGATGCTTAGGCATTTTGACAAGGTCAAAACTTCAAGCACCCCCATGATCGTCCGTAGTGTTGATCCTGAAAAGGATCCTCTTCGTCTGAAGGATGATGACGAAGATGTGCTAGAGGCAGAAGTGCCTTACTTGAGTACAATAGGCGCATTATTGCACTTAGTTCAATGCACAAGATCAGACATCTCATATGTTATGAACTTGTTAGCTAAGGTATAACTTTGCGCCAACGCGACACCATTGGATTGGTGTAAAGGATATCTTTCGGTACTTGAGATGTACGATTGATATGGGCTTGTTCTATCCCTACAGAGAGATGATGGATTCGGACCCATCACACACCAGGAACGCCACCAACACTGGCCTGCATCCACTATCCCCATCCCAAAACGACATGTGTTTTGGAAGGTTTTGCTGATATTGGGTATCTCTCTGACCCACACAAAGGTCATTCCGAAACTGGTTAAGTGTTCACCCTGGGTAAAGACCGTGATATCTTGGAGGTCTACAGAATATACCCTAGTCGCTATATTTTCGAACAATGCAGAGATTATTGCTCTTCACAAAGTGGTTGGTGAATGTATATGGATTGGATCCATAATTACGCATGTTCGAACAATTGTGGTTTGAAGTCTACCACAGATGAGCCTACGAGCATTTAGGATAATGCTGCTTATTTTGAACAAATGAAGCAAGGCTTCATCAAAAGCGACAACACCAAGGATAAACAGCAACAACAGACTCTCCTCAAGAACAAAGCGAACTAGGTTCAATCTGAGGACAGTATGGCAGACTTGCTCACTAAGTCATTGTCTAAATTCTACTTTCGAGAAACATGTTGGTAGCATCGTTTGCGGAAGATATCCGAACTCCCATGACCATTGTCATCAGGGGGAGATGTCTACATGTATGGTCTCGAAACGTGAAGGGTGTGTTGTGCTCTTTTTCCCCTTCGACCGAGGTTTTTTTTGTCCCACTGAGTTTTTGTTACTCGGCAAGGTTTTTTAACAAGGCAACGAGAGAAGCACCGCGTTTGGGCGACACAAGGGGGAGTGTTTAAGTAAATCCAAATTGTGTCTGGCCCAAACTCTAGGTTACTTGACCTAGTGGTAATAGAGTTTTAATTAGAGATAATCTCGGAGAATATCTTAGAGATATCCATTCATTGTATGATTATCTTTCCTTGTACAATTCAGATTCTATGCATTGTAATCCTCTATATAAAGAGACTCCTATTATCAATGAGAACACACATCAATTTTCTCTCAAATATCGATTCCCTAAAACAACATGTTGTTTTTCGCGTTTCTTTTACCCAAACAGCTAAAGCAATGCCCGTTGTTATAATATATCATCACTACTCACTTTATTATTAATACTAAATTTTAATTTGTAATTTTTTTAGTTATTAAAATTGAACACGTTTGAGGATCCATAGAGTTGAGATTATGATAATTCTTTGAATTGTCACTATTATAATGTCAAAAATCTCAGCTATTTCACGATCATTGCAAGTTAGGAGTTGCAGAAATGATTGTCTTAGGCTAATAGAAATATGGAATACTACTCCCATGCATCCAAATTCAGAAATCTGGTCATATGCTTTTTTACGTACATCATGTTGTCTCTGAAACCAAAGGAATATGGTTTGGTGAAAACCCCTTGACATCTCCATATCCTATAGACATGGTACAAATCATCTTGGTCATTACGGACAAACCAAATTTGTCTGTAATCTCTTGATATGCTTCTCCAATTCTTATCATGATTATTTCTGCACCAATTAATATAGGAGGGTGAAATTTGCATACCCAAAATTCCAAACCACACACTCTTCTACAATTTTAATAATATTTTATCTCACATCTCTTTTCACTTCCTAAAATACCAAATTTGTCTGTAATCTCTCGATATGCTTCTCCAATTCTTATCATGATTATTTCTGCACCAATTAATATAGGAGGGTGAAATTTGCATACCCAAAATTCCAAACCACACACTCTTCTACAATTTTAATAATATTTTATCTCACATCTCTTTTCACTTCCTAAAATACCCTCAAGTCAAATTCCATTTTTTTGGTCTTCTTCTTTTCTCTCTCTTTCTCCTCCAAAACACGACAAAATTTTTTCTGTCCTCATTTCCATCGCTAGGCGACTCAGTCGTCAATTGCGTCCCAGAATTATCCAATAAAACTGAATCCCCTTCACAATTCTGACATTTTGTCTTAAAAGGCTTTTCTTCTCAAACTGATTTAGTTTAACGTCTTCAAGAACCTCTACGTTCTTCGGATATGACTTGTGATTATTATCTAGCAAAGCAAACAAGCTAATTACTCACTTGTACCAAAATCAAATAGTCAAACACTGAACTAAAATAATCCAAACCAGAAGATGGAAATGAAAACAAGAACTTGCAATTGCTGTGCACAGCTATCAGCTTCTTCCCTCTTGAACACAACCTTGCCATTATTGACAGCAAAAACAGAGAAACTTTTGGGCAATTTCCAGGCACAGTACTTGGCAACATAAACGGATGATCGAATTCTATGGTGGGTTTTGGAAGTCCCAACAATTAAAGTATCAGCATGAAATGCCTTTGCTTCCCTTACTAGAACTTTTCTGATCGGATGGCCTCTACACACCTTTAGCTTCAGATCAACCTGCCCACAATTCACATGCTCTCAAATCTCAATCCCCAACACCCAAAATTGAAACTAATTGACCACTCACATACTTGTCTCAGCATCCAATTGACAAATTCACAATATACAAAGAAACAAAATTGATGGCATTGACTTGCTTCAAGCTACAGAAACCTTCATAGGCAGAGAGCATAGAATCAAATGTCTTGACTAGCAAGAGCAAACACGAAGTCTCCTTTTGCAAAAACCCAAAACTCAAACAAAAGCCCAAAACTTCTCAATTTATCAGAATACATATTCACTACTACAGAAATTGAAATAGACGACGGGCAAAAACTGTCGTCTGATATGGATGCTGACCGTCGTATATCGAGGCGCCGTCTGATGAAGGTCGATTGTAGGGAACCGTCGTGTGAAGGGATCGGCAGCATGTCTGCAGCATGCCGGCAGCCTATCGACAGCAGTAGCTGTTGCATGACTGTTCTTCAGACGACGGGCGACTTTAGAAACTGTTGTGTGATTGCAATTCAGAGGTCGCTTTATTTTATGCCCGTTGTGTGATTTTCATTCAGACGACAGTTTTTTAAAGTATCCATTATCTATTTTACATTCAGACGACAATTTTTATTTTTGGGTCATTGTGACTATTGTGCACATACGACAGTTTTTTATGGTTATTGTTATCCTAATAGAATGATTCAATGCATTGTATATGCTGGAACTGAAATAAAAAATGATCAAAGTGGTAGCTGATCAATATATAGAAGAAATTGTTATAATCCAAATCATGCAACAAGTAGATTGTGCAAAGTAATCTTTCATCCACAAAAGGAGTGCATCTAATACTACTCTCCTAGCAATACACATCCAGAAATTTACTTAAGGAGTCTAGCTTGGCAAGCTTTGCCGCTCTCATGGCATCATTGGAGTCTAGCTTTGCAAGCTTCCAAGCACTAATACGAATAGGCCTTTTAGGAGCTTTTTGATGTCTTTCTGTAGTTCTAGCTGCATCTGGATCAATAGTCTAGCTTTGCAAGCTTTGCTGCTCACTCGAGACTACCCACACCTACTGTATACAAGACAAAGATAAATCATTTAGTTCAGCATTTTAGAGTCTTTGATTTACTAAAGCATTTAAGTGGAAAAACCAATCAAATAACTTTTTACAGAAACATACTGACAAGTACATGTAAAAAACACAAGATCATAACACAAAAGAAACTATGAAGCGAACTTGCTGCATTAACTCATTATTATCTCTAGCATATGCCTACCCACTGAAATAAGATTTTTGTCACCAACCTCTGTGTCTTGTGGTATATTTGCCTTGAGCTTTGCTATTGCAACAACCTGAGAAAGTCCACCAATAGCATTAACTAAATCCCTTGAAGCTGCATCTTTACCTGCCCAAACTCTCCCTTGTGCAACTTCCTCCATTTTATCTATCTGGCAACGTAACAAAAGGGATATATTTAAATTCCAGGTA
Organism: Rosa rugosa; assembly: GCF_958449725.1. Taxonomy (NCBI): domain Eukaryota; kingdom Viridiplantae; phylum Streptophyta; class Magnoliopsida; order Rosales; family Rosaceae; genus Rosa; species Rosa rugosa. The sequence goes on from NC_084825.1 coordinate 48,129,842, forward strand.
GAACAGAGCGAAAAGAAAGTGACTAAAACTAGAATGAAGATTCAATTGGAACATACAGTCATTGATTTGGAAGAAGCTGCCTTGTCCCGAAATTGCTTATTATACGAATTCTGTGCAGACTTAGCAAAGAGTTCAGCTTCCTCTAGTCTGAATTAGGAAGGAAAAAGAGAATTAATAACTCTATCTCTTTGCAGGATTACAAAAGAGATCACACAAAACAGAGTATGCAACAAGACAATGTACTTAAAGGGTTGTTGTTCAGCAGCACGAACCTCTGCAAATTCCCCCTTGATATGATTTCCTTGTCGAAGCCAATCTTCTTATACAGTTTTCCCAGGTTAAACTTACCTACAAATAGAAAACTATATGACAACTGACCACTTACAGAATTTAAAGGTCTTATCTGAATACCAAATGAAAGGGTATATGAAGACTTTTAATGGCTAACAGATAAAAAAGATCACACGAGTATTACAAATATCTATTATGCATTTAGATGTGTCTGTCCCTGTGCTTTTACCAAGGTAAATATACGTCACGTTGATAATATCCAATCAACTTCCTCTTTTAATAGTCCTACCCCTACCAACTTTGTTTTTTTTTTTTTTCTCCAAGTCAATTATATAAAATATATTTAAATTCACCTGTGACAACTCCAATGGAACCAGTTAATTAAGGTTAAATTTTCTGCAACAATGGCATCTGCTGCCACGTCAGACATTGATGCGATGTCCAGTTTTGATGCAGCCAAAAGTTTGATTTCCCTCCACATCGTGAAATCATGAAGTCATGAGGGTAACCAGACATAGACAAATCGACAATTCTTCAGTCCAACAGTTTTTGACAACATATAAGCAAATTATATAATTTAGGATCACATATGTTATGATAATATATACTAGCACTTACAAATCAAAAGCAAGGGCATCACCACCAGGGCATGTCAAGCAAGAGAATCAATATTACTTAAATGCTTCCTGTATATCATCACATAAAGAGGGGGAAAAAAAAACTTTCAAGAACAACCACTCCCCTGATGACTTTCACATCAAATTTCAACAACTGAACAACATAATCATATCAGATTAGCCAAAAACCAAATCTCAAAGCACCTCTTGTAGAAGAAATTATGTCCAGCCAGTTCCCATATATGTTATCGAGCAATGCTGTCAGCATCTTACAATTTTCTTCGGACATGGTCGTAGCGCAAGTTGCTCACCAGCACTTTCGTATTTACTAATCCTCTCCACTTGTGGCTCAACTCCAGTTTTCTGAAGAACACCTGGAAAACAAAATCTCATGCAAACCTCAGTTAGTAAGTGATTTCAGTCATCAGTATCCAGACAAAACCTTAACATTCATATTTCGAAAGTTAATATATAAATGAGGAGAAGAATACCAGAGAAACTAACCTGTTACAAACGATGCCTGAACACTGGTGGATATTGCAAGACCCTCCCCTTCACTGCCAATATTTCTTGGCCATACCTGGAAAGCAACTCAAGGCTCTCATCGGAGACCACCATTCTCTTGAGCCTAATACCCATTGAATTTCTTGACAGAATCACAACTAAAAACCCAAATTAACTTCAATGTTCCAAAAATAGACTGCAAACGTAAACCAAAAGGCAGAAAATACCAAACTAGCAGCAAGGAATCCAGTGCTAAGCAGAAGGAGTAGCTAAAATTTCTATCGAAACCTTCGTAGTTACGTTCCTGGCCCCAATTTTGACATTTTTTCCTTCAATCCCAAATCCACATCTCCAATGTTAGAATCCAATACTGAAACCACAAAATTCAAATCCCAGTTACCCATAGCTGAATTTCATAATACAATAACTTACCAAAAAGTGGTCTCAACCTTAATCGCAATCAAAATCCTGAAGCCTCTCGAAAAACGACGCAAATCCTAACCCTAATTAATCGAACTCCGATTTTGAAGCCCAGGAAGTCTGATGTCTTCTCTCTCCGATTCAACTCTAGGTTTGCTTTCAAAATTGGTAAGCCCTGAACCCTCTGTACTTGCTTTCAAAGTTGTAACCACCGACGAAAGAAACAACCACCATCGCCGAAAGATCTGAAGAACGCTAGAGGCTACCCAGTTGGTTTTCTTCCCTTCGCTATTTCCCAGATCGAATAACCTAGCTAGAGGGAGAGATGGTTTTGGTCGGGGTTTGTCGAAGAGAAAGAGCTTTGATTGGGGTTTGTCGAAGAAGAGAGAGGGTTTGGGAGAGTGAGGTTTTGGTTTTGGAGAGACGCTGTTGAGAGAGTAAGGAGCTTTGCGTTTTGGTTTTGAGTCTCTGTCGAGAGAGTGGGGAGGGCTTTGGGTTTGTCATTACGTTTTTGCTCAAGTGTAGGGTTTCAAGCCCGACCTATATCAATTTCGACAAGTCCTATCAATTTGGACAAGGACTCACACAACGGGATTTTATAAAAATGTGGTCTGAATGCAGTCATTTTAATTTGGGGTTTGTCTCCTATCAATTCGACTTCCCTCTTAGGGGAGTTGAAAAAAAATGGTGATGGAAAATCTCCCTCCCTTCTGTCAAACATATTAGTTAGACCACAGTTTTATTATTTCTCGTTGTATGATCAATACATGTTGGGGGAAAATTTGGAGTTTGAGATGGGTTTCGGCACCACTTACATGGTGGGAAACTTGCCGCTCAATTTTTTAAGCGTCACACAACGGTTTTTTTCTTAAACGCCGTCTGAACTAATTCACAAGTCCATATGAGACGACAAATTTTGTAAAAACGACGTCTGATAAAATAAAAATCAATCAGACGACAGAAAATTATGATGCGTCGTGTGAGAGGCGTCGTCTGATTGAATTTTTGTAGTAGTGATTACCCACAAATCATAAAGAAGGGTTTTGTCGGAGATGATATGGAACGACAGACTTCTCCTCCAAAAATCATAAAGGTTGGGAACCAGAAAAGTTCTGGTGCATCGATCGGAAGGTGAATTTGATTTTACTAAGCGGAGGGAATTGAAAGCTGGGGTTATACTGAAAATGGAAAAGGACGAATTTTTTTCCTCCTGATCTTATCTTACTTTCATCAAGCTATGATGAAGCACTTTGCTATGTAGAGACCACCAACCTTGATGGGAAAACTAATTTGAAAATAAAACAATCTCTGGAAGCAACTTCTAATCTTCAATGCAGGGTCGGTTGTTGTTTGGAGGAGAAAGAGAAATAAACTGAATGGTTCTGTCGTGGGTTGGAGGAGAAAGAGACGGAACATAAAAAGACCCAAAAAAAAAAAGAATTTGACTTGAGGGTATTTTAGGAAATGAAAATAGATGTAAGATAAAATATTATTAAAATTGTAGGAGGGTGTGTGGTTTGCAATTTTGGGTGTGCAAATTTCACCCCCCCCCCCCCTTAATATAAACTTACTTATATATTAGCGATCGAAGATGTTAACATGAGAAAATTACCAATAATATGTTATCAGAAGCTCAGCTTATTCCTTTAAAATCTTCACATACTTCACTTGTTTGGTATTGTTCAGGCTACTCATTTCAATCATGTCTCATATTGTCACATCTTTAAACGTACAGACAAGCTTATAGTCATGTACGTCTCTTAACAAAATATTTTGCTGAGACGTTAATTTCAAGCATTTTGATCCCTTAATTATGAATTTCATATGCAAAAGAACACTAGTCCAGTCAAGTCTTGCCTGTGCACCACATGTCACTTTCAGAGCCGGAGACCATGGCCTTCGTTGTTCTTCAACCAACATACGTGCAGGGGCGTAGCTAGGATTCGACAATGGGGTGAGTTAAATTTATTGTGGCAATTTTTTGGGCGAAGGCCAAATTTTTTTTTTTTTTGACCTGCATAATATCAATGAATCTCATCAATCGATTCAACCCATTCCCAATTATCAATGAATCTCAGGCGGACTGAAACTCTGAAAAGGGGGGGTGGCTCGGTGGCTGGAGCCTGGAACTCTGGAAGGTGGAATCAAAATTGATCTGAAGTTCTGAACGGGGAGATGAGGAGAGTGAGAGTAGGAGGTGGCTCAGTGGACTGAAACTCTGAGATTGGAGGTGGCTCCCGGCTCCGTGGCTCGCAGCGATTGGAGGTGGCTCCGTGGCTGGAGCCTAGAAGCTAGAACTCTGGAAGAGTGGAAGGCGGAACCAATCTGAAGTTCTGAACGGGGAGACGGGGTTGGTGTTTGAGACAGCAGCAACCCAACAACTCTTCGAAGCATTAGTATTTTTTTTATTTTTTTATTTAGGCTATACCCATACTTGACGCATTTTGGGCGAAATTCTCCCTTGGGCTATAGCCCAAGTAGCCCTGTGAGTGGCTACGCCCCTGCATACGTGTAACTAGCCTTGGCTCATGTCATCAGTGCCATGTTCATATTTTGGTGTGATAGAAGCTGAGAGAGTGTCACAACCCGTGGTTGCTAACACAGTTGCAAAAGTGATGAAGGAAAGTATAGGTATTTGTCTTTGTTACTTTGTAGGCAAAAACCTTGAAAACAATTAAATGGGGATGTTTTGAGATGCTAAAAATTTAGTCAATGACTAATTGGGAGTCATCTTCAATTAAGATCTTGTTAATTAAGCCTCCTAAAATTAAGGGGCCTCGTTTCTGTGCTCTTCGGATTAGTCCAACCGGTGACGGGAAATTGGGTTTAGGCAAAGAATAAAGTTCAGTTTCCCTTTCCTGTAAATATCGCTTATGATAAATATAAGTAAATAGAAAAATTGTTCGAACCCTATGATGATAAATCGGTTATAACTTATAAGTGATTTTGATGATCACTCCGGTGTCAATGAACCTTTATTTCTATCCAATTTTCTTGTGGACTACATTTCACAATTTTTCTCATAGAAAATAATAACCATACCCGCTACAACGACTTTTGCTGCGCGTTTGAACCCAAGACCCAAACACCATTACATTCTCGATCCCGATTCAACTATTGACTCTGTGCCTCCATATTCACCGAGGAGGCTTCATAGTTTTTTTTTTTTTTTTTGAAAGGAAGGAGGCTTCATCTTGTTGATACTGAATTTCGCGCAGAAATCTCTGTTTGGATAATTCGTAGGGTTAGGTTGGGATCATCATCAACCCTATGAATTATCCCAACATTTGTATGATAATCGGGATCTTTCAACATTAAGATTATTGCAAATCAAGAAGTCGTTGGGAGGCACATAAATGGCTGAAGCTGACAAGGGATTACCGTTTCAAGTATGTGTGCCATCGGTTGCCATTTTCTCCAAAGGGGTTTGGTTTAAAGAAAATCCTTTGGACTATACATTTCCTGCAACCCTTGCCCAAATTATCCTTGTCGTTGTGACCTCCCGGCTACTTTATTTTCTTCTCAAACCTCTGGGACAGACCAAATTCTCTTGCAATCTCCTGGTACGGTACCCCTTTTTCATGCCTTGATGATTTTTGAGCTAAACGTAGCCTAGTGTGAATATGTTGATAGATTTGATGGGGAAAACAATAAGGGCAATGTAAATATTGTCTTTTTCAATCAATATAGGAATTAAGCATTAATTTCAGCTTCTCCAACCCAAAACAGGAAACAAAATTATTATTATTATTTGTGAGATCAATAGTCATTCTAAAACCAATGTTTTTGTTGATCGGTCTTGTTCAGGGTGGCTTTATCTTGGGGCCTTCTCTGCTAGGGCGCAACCAGTTTATGAGGGACAAGCTATTTAATCCGAAAGATGCGTCGTTGTGGGCGACAATGTCTCTTGTGGGCGCTATATACTCCATGTTCATAATTGCAGTTAAATTTGACATAAGCATGGTCAAAAGAACAAAGCTTTCTTTGAAGATTGGTGTTCCAGGGCTCATTTTCACCGTTGCAATTTCCTTGGGCCTCGGAATCCCGTTAGCCAGCTTCATTCCTGGAATCAAAGGAGGATTCTTCCCCATATTTTTATTTTCTATTATTTCTTTCACTTTCTTCCCTGATGTAGCTCAGGCCTTAGACGAACTCAACCTTATGAATTCTGAGTTGGGTCAAATCGCCATATCCTCTGCTTTGCTCATTGAAATCATACAATGGTTGTTCTCAACAGTACAAGACATAGCTACTAAAGATAATGTAAGCCACGGAGCTTTGACTTTCGTTTCCGTAGTGGCAATGTCTGTTTTCATTGTTTATGTCATACGCCCGCTTATGATATCAATTGCTAAGAACACACCAGAAGGACAAGAAGTAAAGGAGTTCTATGTAGTAGCAATACTAGTTGGGGCTCTAGTTCTGTCGCTTGTATCCGACGCAATAGGTACCGCCTTTTTTGTTGGTCCTATAATTCTTGGGTTAGTCATACCAGATGGACCACCTCTGGGTGCAGCGTTAGTAACCAAGACTGAATTGTTGGTCTCTGAACTTCTTCTTCCCATATTCTATTTTCGTACTGGCTTCAGGACAAACATACTTTTGTTTAGCGATTGGAAGAGTTTTGCCACATTGCAAGCCATCATTGGTGCATCATATGTGGCAAAAACGGTGGCAGTTACCGTGGCTGCATTGTGCTGCAAAATTAGGTTAAGAAATAGTCTCTTGCTCGGCATGATGATTAATATCCGGGGTATTATACATATTACCATTTTCGCTCGATGGAGGTACAGTCAGGTATATTTTTACACCTTTCTTTCTCTAGATGGCGATAGTAATTTGGATTAATTCCTACTAATGTTTATCTTCTGCAGCTCCTAGATCAACGCGTCTATACTCAACTAGTGTTATCTGTGCTGATTGGGAACATGATTGCAACATCATTGATACATTTCACATACAGACCTCATTTAAGACTCGGGCCATCACCCAAAGGTCCACGCATTAGAAACATCCAATCAGTTCAAAGCAACTCTCCTTTCGACATTCTTTGTTGTATCCACAACGAGGAAAGTATCCGCAACCTCACCTCCCTCCTAGAAGCCTCAAACCCAACAGAATCAAGCCCCATTTGCGCTTATATTATCCATGCAGTCGAGCTTGTGGGGCGGGCTGCACCTGTACTAGTCCCTTACAAGAAGAAGAAGGAGGGGAACAAACTTAGCCGAATAAGTTCACTCACACATCATATGATGCAAGCATTTTTGAACTACTCGGAAAACTCAAGTGGTCCTGTCTTGATCCAATCATTCACTATGATCGCGCCCTATAAATCAATGCATGAGACCATTTGCCGTGTAGTGCATGACAATCTCGTACCTTTGGTTATCCTCCCATTTCATGAAAACCACCAGGTTATGGTTGGCACCAACGTGACTGCCGCAATACGCCAATTCAACAACAATGTGCAGGAATATTCATCTTGTACAGTTGGAATACTAGTTGAAAAAGGATTTCCTGGTCGGCTGACCCTGTCTCATTTCTCATACAATGTGGCTACATTTTTCATTGGCGGACCAGATGACCGCGAGGCTTTGGCCTTAGCAGCACGTATGTTAGGCAACCATAATGTGGTCCTCACAGTATACAGGATTATTACTGTGCCACAAAAATTAAGCGAGGGTAACTATAATGAAGACGAGGAGATGGAGGCAAGGCTGGATGAGTCGATGGTGGATGAGTTTAAGCTGAGAAATAATGGGAATAAATGCTTGAATTGGCGAGATATCGAGGTTGAGGACTCTGTACAGCTTATGGATGCAATTATGAACTCGCAGGGGGATTATGATCTTGTAATGGTTGGAAGGCGGCATGCGGACAGTTCATTAAGGGACGAGGAAATGTCAGAATTCGTGCATTATGCGGAGCTGGGAATGATAGGCGACATGCTTGCTTCTTCAGATTTCTGCGGTGGAATGGTGAATGTTTTGGTGTTGCAAGAAAGCAGAGAACTGAGTAGAAATTATGGATCAGCTTTTGGAAGTGGCTTCTCGAAAAATTTGGGAATGAAGTAGATTTTAGCCTAGTGGCTAAACATCTAGAGCTTCATGTCTTTCTGGCACTCTGTTTTGCAAAATGTAGTAAGATAGAAGTAGCAAAAGCGAGTTACAAGGAGTCAGTTTTGATTATTATGATGTGAAAAGCTAGCTGATCAGATGCTTGTTAGGATATAGAGAATATGTAGCTGCCCAGTACCATTTGTTCTATTGGCAGAAGTCTCTTCTTTATAAGTGGGAGGTTGTGGGTTTAACTCACAATAGACTAGTTGTTGAATGTGAGTTGTCTATTTAATAAGGGGAAATGATCATTTACTCAATTTCACCTTAAAAATTGCTCACTTGCTCCACCAACAGTTTTTTAACCCCATTTACCCAAAACACTCTAAGGGATTATTTCTCTAATACCCAATTAATTCCTTTTTTATTCTTTTTATTTATTTTTGGGACTTTTTTTGCCCTTTCCTTCTTTCTCACTTAGAGAGAGAAGTCATCCTCCACCTTGCTGTGCACCGGTGACCAGTGGCCGGCCGCGGTCTCCGGTGACCGGAGTCCGGCGTCCAGTCACTGAAATCCGACAACCAGTCACCGGAATCCCGAATCCGACTGCCGGACTGGTGACCGGATTCCGTCGTCTGATTTTATTATCCCCCAATAATCATATTATTTCCCCCCAATAAACTTTTTATGACCCCCCAATAAACCTAATTATTTTGGTTAATGAATCTAGCAGCATTTTGTTGAAATGACCTGTAATAAATGAACCACAGTTATGACATTATTGCGGGGCAATAATCTGTCTATTGCCTCCCAATAGACCACCCCAAAAATCACCAGTTTCTATCATTGACAGATTATTGTACTTTAATAAACTCAAAACAACATAAGACTTATTAAAACTCTAATTTCAGTTATTAATTAACCACAGTTACGAAATTATTGGGGGGCAATAATCTGTCTATTGCCCCCCCCCAATAGACCACCGGTTTGACGTCGTCCGAGACCTGCGCGCAAGCGAAGCCCAGACCCGATTTCGGCGTGGAGTTTCGGAGCTTCCCGGACTTCTGATAAAAAAAGCCAGCAAAGCCCAGACCCGATTCCGGCTTGGAGAGCTTCCCGGACATTTGACGAACAAAACTGACGAAGCCCAGAGGGGCTGGGATCGTGGAGTTGGATGGCCGGCGTCATCCTTTAGTGGTCCGACGGTGGGACAGAGCGGCGGCGGTGGAGGCCGACATCGACGGTGGAGTGGTGGGCGTGGTGGCTTAGAGAGAGAGAGAGCCTGAGACGAGGTTAGAGAAAGAGAGAGAGAGAAATCGATGAGGGGGAGGAGAGAGAGATATGAGTGTAATTTGTTAATTAAAATGAGGGCAATACTGTCAAGCACTGTTAGATTGGGTAAATGAGGTTAAAAAACTCTTGGTGGAGTAAATGGGCAATTTTTGGGCTAAAATTGAGTAAGTGGTCACGGCCCCATTTAATAAAAATAAATATAAAAAAACATGTAGCTTAGGAAAATCGTATGGTGTTTTTTTTTTTTTTTTGTATGAATTGATTATACCTGTTAATGATCATCTAAGCCTGCAATTTTCCACGTGCACTTTCGATGTAGTTTTCAGTTCGATTAATAACTGAATGCAGCTTGTTCAGCTAGATGAGTCCCTTTTGTTATTTTTTTTAGGACTAAATTCAGTTTAGTCCTTTGAACTTTAGGGCTAAAATCACTTTGGTCCCTGGCTTTTTTTTTTAATCACGATGGTCCTTGATCTTTCAAATTGCATCAGTTCCGTCCAAAATTTGAAATTGGCTCGAAAGATGACGTCACTTGCTGAGTTGGAGCCGACATAGGACCCCATTTTTCAGCCTTTGACCCACCGAGAAGGGTAAAATGGACATTTCTTCTTCCCTCCCCAATTCCAAACCCACCTTTCTTCTTCCAATCAGAGTCCTATCCTTCCATCTCGGCAACCTCCAATTCCAACTGACCACCCCAATGTAGAGTGCCACCGCCACCGCCCCACTCCAAACCCCCTCTCTCTCTCTCTCTCCCTCCCTCCCTGCCTCCTAGCATCTTCTCCGACGCAAATCCTAATCTAATCCTTTAAATTTACCAGAATTAACATTACCATAACATTTCTAGAAAATTACAATGTACATTGCTTCAAATTACAAAATTTGGCTATTTTTACAAACTTAACCACAAAAACTTCAAATACCAGATAGATATAGCACATTTTCAATCCAAAATAGTACAACAAGAACGATAGTAGACACAAATTCATACTATTTCTCTACCAAATAATGCTGATTGTATCAACTTACTCTATTATAAGTTTCAATGCAGAAACAGAAATGTTGCAAAAATAACCCAAAAATTCATAGGGTCCAAATTTGGGCTACTTTCTTCATCAAATTTCCCAACAAAAACTTGAAATGCGAGATGGTTATTGCAGATTTTCACTCTAAAATGAAGGACCAACCTTCTTAGTCTGTAAAGAACTTCCACTTCCCTTAAATTTGAGCTCACCATCTTTGGCCGGAGGAGAAAGTGCGGTGACCCATCAGACCCAAAAGAGCAGAGCTTAAACTTGCGAGTGTTGAGAGCTTCTTGGACGAGCTGCTTAAATTCTTGATGAGCTTTAGCCACTATATTGCTTTCCTCATTGAATGAAATCAGAGACTGCAGAATCGATTTCTGAATAAAAATCTTCGGCTTCTTACTCTCTTTGGTCTGCACAGACCCAACCCTAGGACCGTCGTACGAATCGGCGTCGTTGGTCGAATTGGGAGCTAGGGTTTGGGAATTGGGATTGGATTGAGGAGGAGGAGGAGCTGGGGCTAGGATCTCGTCTTCGGCGTCGTCGGTTTTGAGGTTGAAATCGATCAGACGGTTTTGAAGATCTCATTTTCAGCAGCGACCCGGCTCCTCCTCTCACGACAATACGTTGTCGTTCTGAAGGTCCCTCGACAGCTACACCTGGTTCCGAGAAAAGAGCGAGCCCGCCACCGTCAGATGCCAAGATCGTCCGAGAAAAGACGGCCTTCGAATTGCTGAGAACAAGTGTAGTAGTGAGGGTTTGGGAATTTAAGAGAGAGAGAGAGAGAGAGGATTGGGAATTTTAGAGAACGAAAGAGAGGATCGGGAATTTGAGAGAGAAAGAGAGAGAAGCGTACCGGACTGATAGGGTAACAAGGGGTGACGAGGGTAGTTTGGACATTTCGTCCAAACTGTGGGTCAAAGGCTGAAAAATGGGGCCCTATGTCGGCTCCAACTCAGCAAGTGACGTCATCTTTCGAGTCAATTTCAAATTTTGGACGAAACTGATGCAATTTGAAAGATCAAGGACCATAGTGATTAAAAAAAAGTCAGGGACCAAAGTGATTTTAGCCCTAAAGTTCAAGGGACTAAACTGAATTTAATCCTTTTTTTTAATTTTTCTTCAGCTAAATTATTAGAACTGATTTCGCACAATTAGAAAAATAACCTGAACAAGCTGACTTTTAGTAAAAATCTTGATTAACCTGCTGAACAAAAGGTGAGTGACCAAAGGGACTCATCTTTAGCTGAGCAAGCTGCATTCAGCTAAATTTTTCTTCAGCTAATTTTTCACAAATAAAACCCGGCCACGTACTTTGTACAAGAGTTTGGCAATCTGCTGGCTTTAATTTACAGAATTGTTCTCATTTTGATGATTGGGTCCTCTCCTGGTTCAAGTCTGGCTACCAAAAGCTAGTCACTGAGAATCTCATCACAATCTGTTGGAAAATTTAGGAGGTTGGAAACAACCTTGCGTTTCGACAAAAGACACCCTCTCCTATTGGGGTGGTTCACTCGGCTGCGGCAATTGAGTCTAATTACAGAGCCAATAATCCTTCTTCAGAAAGGCCTCCAAGCAGTTACTCCAACACCATACGTTGGGTCCCCTTCCCCATCATCCACAACACCCCCACCCCTGGCCAGGGACGGACGCACAGCGGGACGAGTGGGGGCAGCTGCCCCCAGTGACCTTTTGACATTTGTCAACTAAGCATTTTTTTTTTTTTATATGGGCCATGTCTGAGATGTTTCCTTTCTAATATTTGTCAACTAGCAAAAGCTGATCCCTATTCCCAGAGTCCCAGATAAGTGAGACAACCCAGACCTTTTCTTCTTCAGTTCTTCCGTTTGTTCTACTGAGAATCCACAACAACCAAACTCAGTACTCAAACAACCAAACTCAATACTTCCAGTCTTTGATTCGAGTCCGACGTCATCGACTCTTTTAGTTTTCCATATCTGCTCTTCTGGAACTCAGCCTTGGATTGATCATTGATGTATCTTAAAGGTAGTATCTTTATCTTCTAGTTCACTTCCCAAATATATATGACTTTGTTGATTAGATTAAATTACTTTTTTTTATGAAAATTGCAGTTATGAAAGATTAAAGATGGAGAGATTCTTTAAACGAACATCAAATGAGTTATCATCACCCCTCATAGAGAGTGAAAGATCAAAACAGAGTCGGGTAGAAATTGATTTGGTTAATCTTCCTTCTGATCCTGGAGAAAGAACTAAAATTTCAGATTATCATCCCAATCTTAGGGATCAAATTAGAAGAGAGTATCTGCTAAGAGGTCCTTGTCAGCCTAGAAATCATCAATTTGTCCAAACACAGTGTGGAGAAGGGAAACGAAGGTTTGTCTCTGATTGGTTTAATGACTTCCCTAATTGGTTAGAATATAGCGTAGCCAAAGAGGCTGCATTTTGTTTGTGCTACTATCTGTTCAAATCAAATGCTGGTGAGCAAGGAGGAGGTGATTGTTTTACTTGTATTGGTTTTCGAAATTGGAAGAAAAAAGAAAGATTGCATGATCATGTAGGGAAGCAGAATAGTGTCCATAATCAAAACCTGCAAAAATGTGAAGCTTTGATGAATGAAAAGCAGCATATTCGAAACATTATTGATCAGAATGTACATCAATCCCGAATAGATTATCGAGTTCGACTAGAAGCTTCAGTTGATTGCATTCGGTTTCTTCTAAGACAAGGCCTTGCCTTTCGTGGTCGTGACGAGTCAGAGAACTCAAGCAATCAAGGTAACTTTCTTCAGCTTTTGCAATTTCTCGTTGATCACAATGATGAAGTGAGAGCTGTTGCATTGAAGAATGCTCCTGAAAATCTTAGATTGACATCACCTAGGATTCAAAAGGACATTGTTAATGCTGCTGCTGTTGAAACTACAAATGTTATTATGAGAAACATGAGTGATGCCTTTTTTTCTATCCTAGTTGATGAATCTAGGGATGTATCTGTGAAGGAGCAAATGGCTGTTACCTTTCGTTATGTGGATAAAAATGGGTGTGTGATTGAATCCTTCATAGGCATTGAACATGTAGCGAATACTACTGCAATCTCACTTAAGAAAACTATAGATGCACTATTCTCTAAACATGGATTAAGCTTCTCTAGGCTACGTGGTCAAGGTTACGATGGCGCCAGTAATATGAGTGGAGAACTTAATGGTCTGAAGACCCTTATTTTGAAGGAGAACTCGAGTGCTTTTTATGTTCATTGTTTCGCACATCATCTTCAATTAGCTTTGGTCGGTGTAGCCAAGAAACATGAAATTGTAGGTGCTTTCTTCGCATCAGTTGGTAGTGTTGTAAACATTGTTGGGGCATCTTCTAAACGTCGAGACATTCTTCGAGAAAAGCAAGCTCTTAAAGTCATTGAGGCACTTAAAGTTGGAGAACTTACAAGTGGACACGGACTCAATCAAGAAACTGAAATTAAGCGTTCATGTGATACGCGTTGGAGCTCACATTATGGTACTCTTCTAAACTTTACTGTCATGTTTTCTTCCATAATTGATGTGTTGGATGAAATAGCATTTGATAAAGTGAGTTCTGATCAGAAGCATGAAGCTTTTATTTCTTTGAAGTTGCTGCAATCATTTGATTTCATATTCAGTCTGCATTTGATGAGAATTATACTTGGAATCACTCATGAGTTATCACAAGCACTACAAAAACATGATCAGGACATATTGAATGCTATGGATTTAGTGAAAGTGTGCAAGAGAAAATTGCAGACTTTTAGGGAGAGTGGATGGCTTTCTTTGTTTGAGCAGGTTGTTCTATTTTGTGGAAAAGAGAATATTAGTGTTCCAAACATGGATGATCAATATGTATGTCCAGGAAAATCAAGGCGTAGAGCTCCTGAAATGACAAATATGCATTACTATCGCTTTGACTTCTTTTGTGCAGTAATTGATTTCCAACTTCAGGAGCTACATAACCGTTTCAATGAGGCTACTACTGAACTTCTCCTTTGTTTGGCAGCTCTAAGTCCTAATTATTCATTTTCAGCTTATAATAAGCAAAGTTTGATGCGTCTTGCTGAGCTTTATCCTCGTGATTTTTCTGCATCAGAGTTGTTGTTGCTAGAATGTCAGTTAGAGACTTATATTGATGATATGCAATCTAACAACAACTCCCAAGAATTGCAAGGGATTGCTGATCTTGCAAAGAAATTAGTTAAGACAAGAAAGCACAAGACGTATCCTTATGTTTATTTGCTGATCGATCACTTTGGCTCTAGTACTTCCTGTTGCAACAGCCTCTGTTGAAAGAGCTTTCTCTGCCATGAATATTATAAAGAATCGAATTCGCAATCGAATGGGAGATCAATGGATGAATGACAGCTTAATTGTATATCTTGAGAAGGATATATTCAATTCTATTGACAATGAGTCTATTATTCAGCGTTTTCAAAACATGGCACCTCGTAGAGGACAATTATAGATGTGGAAGTACTCTGCTTTTCTAGGTATGTGCTCTTTTTTGCTTCTTGCAAGCTCTCTGTTTTGTTGAACCTTTTGTGCAACTTGGACTTTGTTTTTCCAAGTTGAAGGGCTGAGCATGATAGTTTGTAATGAATGAGTCATATGGCATTTGCTAGTAAACCCAGTTTCTTTGATTGCATTCTTTTACTTCCTCTTTGGTGCAAATCTGTTAATGAATAAGTCACTTGAAATTTTCTATTAAACTTTCTTTCTTTGAATGAGTAAACTATGCTTCCTATTTGGTGCAAGCTTGTTAATAAATGAGTCACTTGAAACCTGCCCCCAGAGATATATATTCCTGCGTCCGTCACTGCCCCTGGCGGCGGAAACCATCAAGCTTAATTTTGATAGTTCGATGACTTCGATCATCAACAACAAGAAAGCAGCTGCTGGATTCATTTTAAGAGACCATGAAGCTTCTCCTAAATTTGTTGGTGCTAGAAAGATTGGCAATTCTTCTGTCCCATATATAGCAGAAGGAAATGCAGTTAGAGATGGGCTCTACAACGCCCTAATCCTTAACTTCCGCAGAGTCATTGTTGAAGGTGACTCAAAGCTGATAATAGACGGTATCAACAAGAATTGCACTATTCCATGGCGGTTGAGAACCCTGATCAAGGACATTCTTAGTCTTGCAAACAACTTTGAAGAAATCTCCTTCGTCGTGAAGCAAATTTCCTTGCGGATGCCATTGCAAACACTGCGCATGGCTCTTCTGTTTCTTTGACGTGGTCCAACAAGCTTCCTCTCTCAGCTCTGTCAGCTTTCAATTTTGACTTTTTTAGTTGTAGTAGGGGTTTCTCTTTGTAGTTGTTTTCATTTTCCTCCTCAAAAAAAAAAAAAAAGGCCACTTTAGAGAACAATTTCTTTGCTCCAAATTTCACAAAATTTCTAACCGAGCTACATGCGTACTCCTCGTCAACGAGGGAAGAACGTAGAGGCTGGTAAGTTTACGACAGAAGGAAGAAAGAATACAGATTGAGCTAATAGATGGATCAACAAATTAAAGTTATTATTATTATTATTTTTTTTTTGTCACAGATGTTAAATTCTTTTGCCACAGATCGATGTCACAAATGTATCCAAATTACACTTTGCTCCTCCAATGGTAGAGTGGCTTTCAAATGATAACGGGTCGTTCATTATATTGCAATTTCATCCTCACAATTAATATAATTATTTGGCCTAATTTTGTTATTATTTTTGAGTAAAAACAAGAATATACTCTATTCATTTAAGCTAATAGCATCGTAATAGCATTGTAAAAGAACCTACCACGGGGTGGTTCAGAAAAAAAAAAGTTTTTCACAAATAATATTATAATAACAAATGTCTGGCTACTCAAAAGATATATAGAAAATTATAGAACTCTTGAGTCTTGACCAAATTAAATTTTGTAAAATACGAAAATTCATATGTTTTAATTTACTTTGTTTTCACATTAAATTAAACCTCGTTAATTGGATACCATATGGAAAAATGCTCGAGATTGAATGAATTGTTTGGCCAGTCTGTTTGATACAAATATAGGTCAAATTAATATTAAACCCTAAGTAAACTTTGTTGGGTGTTGTTGAGAGAGCTCCAAAAATATCGGAGGTGAAAACCTAGACCGCGTTGAGAGAGATGATCCGTCCGACGGCGCGCCCTCATGGCTACGTCGTCGGACGGGCCCGAGGGGACCTAGTGTCCGGTGGTGAGTTGCCTAGTCGGAGTGAAGGCTGTTGGGGGTTGGCGGCACTGTCTCGCGCGACCGGCTGGAGGTTCTGATGGTGGAGGATTGTGGCGGTTTGATGCGGGATCGATGTTGTTGAGAGTGCAATGCAGACGGTCGACGCCGGGCCGGTCCAAGTTGGTGTTGCGAGATTGGTGATCACCGGGAGGCAGCAGCGCTGGGATCGGCGTTTAGATCGGATCAATCGGATCCGATTTGGTTTCGGCGGTTTGTGATCTATCTTGGGTGCATCGTTTCCTCTAGCCGGCGTAATGGGGAACTGAGACGGATTGCAATCTCTCGGCGACAAGCTGGTAGCGGTGGCGATGCTGTCGGTGGTCGGAAGGTGAGGTTGCCTGCGAGATTCTGGCTTCCTGCCTCCTGCAGCTTTGGGCTTTGGCGTGGGCATGATGGTAATTGGGCTTGGGCTTCTGCTCTAGGCCCATATTATTATGTTTCTTTTTCTTTTTGTTGTTTTTTACAATTAGTAAGATGCGGCTTTATGCCAGCAATAAGACCCTATCATATTTCGGTAGGGCGACGTGGGCTTTGTCCCGGTATGCACACTCAGTGTGCCTTATCTGGCCTAGCGAGGCTGCGAGCTATTTGCTTGATCAAATGGACGCAACCTCCTAGTGGCAGGATGAAATTGAGTGTCGCCGGATTTATTTCCGTGCGGCAACATAGTGGGAAAGCTGTGCTATTTGCAATGATGCTTCTTCGTTATAGAGTTATCTTTCTAGTATGTCTCCGCTATCTCAAAGCAAATAGAGTAGCCATTCGTGCACTCTTTGCTAATTGGTGCTTGTCAGAGTACATAGATTTTGTTGAGAGTATTGGTATTATTTCAGGATGTTCTCTTTATGCTTATTGTAATCTGGGGTTCAGGCTCTACGCCCCCCCCCTGTATTCTGCAATTTCATTAATCAAGGTTTGAGGGCAGCCGCACCAGCTCCATTTCAAAATTATAACTATACTAAAACCCAACTCGCTAGAAGACAAACAAAATGAACAGTGACTTGACGGTTATGCCCTGCATTTTTCTGGTCTTTTGCTTGATTGCCCCCTACAGGTGTTGGCTGCAAGTGAGGCCGTGTTGGTATGGCTTGCTCTGCGTGTTTGCTCTGGAGAAGGACACATCTTCATTCTTTTGGTATGAGTTGTTCGCTCGACACAGAGAGAGAAAAAGAGAGGGTGAATAGAACTGGGGAATAAGGGAGAGAACGCAGAGAAGCAGAAGAGGGGGACGAGAGGCTCTCAGGGTTTTGTTTTGATTGCTCAAGAGTTTTGGTTTTTTTTTTTTTTTTTTTTTTCTTTTTTCGGAATCAAAACCCGATCTGTTTGTAGGTATTGGTATTCTTTTTTTCCCTGTAATTTATGGGTTTGCTGTGTTTGCATGGTTTTTGGGATCATCTGAATGATGAATTTGATTGTATGAGCTTAATGTCTGATTGTATGGTGCACAAACCTCAAACTGCAGAATGCCTATTTGAAATTGTAGAATGGTTGAATCATTTGTTAATTGATGTTTTAGTTCCCATGCTTTTTTAGTTTCATATTCTGGCTGTGGATGATAGTATCATACATAGGAAGGTCATTGAAAAGCTATATAATATTTCTTTCTCTAAAGGTAGCTACATGTCCGTGAATGATGAGTCACTGAAAGAAACATTGGATTTTGTTTTGCAGTGACTGCTTTTGATAGTCAAACAGGGGCTTTAAGATAAGTACGGGTGAGTGTTTTCGCTTTTAGTTATGTTTCTGTTGCACCTATTTTTTATATGTTGAGGAAATTGCAGCTGTTGTGTAGTCTCTTGAAATTGAGGTTCTTCTGATTCTTTGTGTGGTTGTAGTCTCTGTTGTTGATAGTTCTCTAAGTTTAGTTGTCTTGAAAACTCTTACTTCACAACATATTTACCATCAATAGCCGCATCAAAGTAACAATATTTAAAATAATCCACTTCATTGTTCCATACTGTGCATTTGAGAAAACAATATCTCATATTGAGATTGCTCTTTCTCCCGTTGTGCAATATTGTGCTATTTGTGGTTGATTGTGGAAATTATTTTGCTATTGTGGGAGTTTGTAATTTTTAATTGTACCAAACATTCAGTTTCGAAATGCAGTAGAAAAATTTGATCACGACTAATAGAGTAAATCAAAAATAGCAATTCTTCTAGCGATCTAGGTAATACATTATCCTAGCAAATTAGGACTAATAGAGTTTGTGGCTGATTGTGATAGTGACAGGTTCTCTTACAAGAGTTTTTACAGAGTCTTGAGCAGGACCAGTACTTTTTCTTTTGTTACAATAGAGGGTGTATGCCTCTTTGTGATTTTAATTCTGCAATTATATGATACATGAAAATATGATACTTGAATTCTGCAAGGACAAAACATGCTACTGTAAAAGAAATGGTTAGTACTACTGAAAATAAAGGAGTCTAGGTAGTAATGATTCAAAGAAAATTCAAAACTGAGAACTTAATACTATTAACAATGAAGTCAAAATCCATATTGAAGACATAACTTTGCAACTAACTGCCAAAATATTCCTATGTACCCTTAACAATATGTTTCCAGTTCTATGTTTCTCTTAGGGAAAGTCGGTGACATATATGAAGCAAACTCATTTTTATCAATGCCTTGCTTAATTAGGAATAGACAGGCAGGCAATTATTGTCGCTGCTTCAAAGTTTGGAAGAGCTGGTTCTGAAAATGCATCATCAATTTCAGCAAGCCTCAATGTTCTTGCTGCACTCCTGTAGGTATTCTGTTTTTTTTTTTTTTTGAGAATGTTTTTGGTAGTCTTTTGAATGTGATTTTTCAATCATTGTTCATGCCAAGAGTTGACGATTGAGAAGGTGGTGCAGAATTGATTTGCATAGACTCATAAGCTAATTTACCCAATAGCTCCTTTTGGTAGATTGAAATCTCCATATACACTTTGATCTTTGTAGGTCGCACCATATAAGGGAAGGAAGAGCGAGTCAAATTGTGGTCTTAAAACATCTACATAATTACTTAAGTACTCAATCGTATCTGGAATCTTGAAGAACAACATGTATCTAATATATTATTGGTAAAAGCACTGAAAAGATAGAGGGTGAGAGAGGAACAGATTAATAGTAGGGCAAACTATTTGTGCAGATAACTGATGTGCTATTTGTTATAGTTAGAGTAATGATCGCACTTTATGTACTAATACAAATTGGTTGCCTTTAAATTTGTTAAAAGAGTTTCTATTGTTGAGCTGATATAGTATACACTAGGCCAAAAAAGCGAACAGACAACGGACCAAATTCGTTGTGTGATTTGGACGATCTCCGTTGTGTATCGGAGCGTTGTGTGATGAAAAATGGCACAACGGTGGAAACCCGTTGTGTGAATCACAAACAGTCAACACTTATTTGGTTAAAACTGTTGTGCCTTCTCTCGGCAGATGGCAGCCACAGCTGCCGCGCAGTCATGCTGCACATGTCATTGGCATCATTCACACAACGAAAGTTGTTTCCGAGCCGTTGTATGAAAGGCGAATCAGATAACGTATTCTAGTTATTACAGTTGTGTTATTGTAAATCAGACAACGTATGTTTGTTAGAACCGTTGCATGTTATATAAGGATTCATTGTGTGAACATCCAAATTGTTACTTCAGACAACATTATTAACATTAGAAATTCTGTTGTGTGATCATCATCTTTTCTGGATTTTGTGCATTGATAATAATGCTCTATTTTACCTAATGAATAGTGACTAATTGTGTGAAGTTTACGATATTAGTGCTTGAAATCATTATCCAATGAACAATGACTAATATTTACGCCAAAAGCAATGTGATCCATCAATAAAATTCCAATATATCCACCAAATATTGAATCCAAGTAACATGTCATTACTATAAAGTTTCATAGCTAGCTGAATTTACATGATGAAAGAAAATATATTTTGCTTCATTGCTTGGTATTCCATGCTTGATCACTTAGTGACTCTTTAGGCAACATTTCACTAGATGTTCCCAAACCTGCAAACAGAATAAGTAAAATTCAAGGTTATGAAGGATTTAATCAGGTAAAATAAATGTCTGGTCATGGGGAGAGGATCTGATAACCTAGTTTTTCACTCATTTATAAGTAATCAAATTGCAAAAGCATTAAGATATGTCAACCAAAAAAATTGAAAACCCAGAAAACAAAAAGTTAGGGAAGTGTCATAACTAGCTGCTATCTTATCAAAGTTGGGATCCTCTCTTGAGGGAATAATACCATATCTAGCTCGAGTAGGAAAATATCTGAAGTAAGGAAAATATATTACATGCAACTAAGCATTAACTAAAAACAGATACTTTACTTCACCAAAAGAACATAATTCAACCCAGAAAAAGTTCACACTTGACAGCAGCAAAAATGGTATCAGAAGCTCCTAACAAGGCATTATTATAATGCTTCTGGGTGTATTCAACCCAGATACAGTTAGTGTTCTATTGCTTGCTTTGGAAGTTCAACACATCAGTTCCAAGATGCTCTGTGCATCCATAGCCACAAGAATAGCATAACCCCCACCCCCCCCCCCACCCCCCAAAAAAAAAAAAAAAGACACTTCATTACCCACCCCCAAAATTGCTAGATCGATGCATACAATATTGTGAAGCTTCCTCTATCTTCCTGTTTAATTTAGCCTAAGAGAGATTTAGTCATCTCAAAGATCAAATTCATATGAAGAGCTTGACACTTCAGTAGCAATATACCTCTTTATCGTTCATGAATATTATAGCAGAATCGGGAATCTTCTTTGACATTTTCTCACGCCCTTCCATCAAACCAGGTAATATATCTGCAAATCATTAATAAAAAGAAAATGTAAGATTGAACATTTAGCATTAGAATTAAGTAATCTGTATAGCAGATTAGGATGTTGCATACGGTGTGCGAAAATAGGCATGTTCAATGGATCCTACAGTTTTTTATAATTACATAGTCAATTTGCCTGGTAAGGTTACTCCATTGCAACCATGTATGAAATGAGAAACAATCTCTCCTCAAGTGAGCTAGTATCTGACCCTCCCTAGATTCTGCAATGGCAGGAACCTCATGGAGTGGGCATTGTTTTTATATAGCCGAACTTATAAGTCTAATTATGATTATTTTCTTTATAATATAGAATCAATCTGCTAATTTTTGTAACCCATTGAAGTCTCAACATATAAGATCAACTCAATAGCAAGAGGTTCTCATATACTGACCAATTTTGGAGGAAGTGTTGATATGTTGTTGTCAGATAGGCCTAGCTCAGTGAGTGAAGTAAAATTTTTGAACTCCTACATGCCATTATTAAGAAGACAATAAAATGTGAATAGCAATTGAGTTAGCACAAGAATAAATGAGAAGTACATGATTTAAGAACGTTGAATATAACCTACAATGAGCAGCCCAATAAGCACGCACAACTAATCAAAAATACTACTACATATAATTGAGCCCAGTATTCATGTATACCTGTGTATCTAAATTTATATTTTTATATGAGAGGTAGAATTTTCAGTCAAAATAATGTCACTTCCTAGCTAAAGCACCATTAGAGACATGATTTGTAGATAATTCACACATATTCAAGTTCCCAATATTAAAGCACTAACCATCACAGGAAAAACACCTTACCTTCAACAACTCATCTGTACCACAACCAGACAATAATTGTACCTTTTTCCTTATCCTCTCCTGCAAAAGGGGCTTGACAACCTGCCAACAGTCCAAGAATTAAACCACTGCTATTTCCAAAAGGACCTTATAAATAACAGTCCAAGAATTATGGGTTTCTGCACAGACGAATAAGAGTCTGATAATGTCAGCATTCATTGACCACCACAGGGGCTAGATAGATTGTTAATTTGGAAGTCACTGGAAAAATAACATGATGTTATGCAAAGCATGAGAGTAGGAATAACTTACAGCCAATATATTGTCATCTCATTTTGTACCCTCCAGTTTAAACAATCCATCAACTGGAACAGCATACAGATATCATTTTGTATCTGAGGTGAGGTGAGAACAGATTGGAGAGAGAAAATGTGTACATGAAATGTTCTCTTCAGTGGTTCATCAACTGGCATTTCAATAGTAACAATGAGCAATAGTAAGACACAGAGAGAGAGAGAGAGAGAGAGAGAGAGAGAGAGAGAGAGAGAGAGAGAGAGAAGTGACCTTGATCCATTAAAGCTTGGAATTGCTTGATCGCCTCCTGAG
This sequence comes from Rosa rugosa, assembly GCF_958449725.1. Classification (NCBI taxonomy): domain Eukaryota; kingdom Viridiplantae; phylum Streptophyta; class Magnoliopsida; order Rosales; family Rosaceae; genus Rosa; species Rosa rugosa. The sequence continues at coordinate 48,152,510 of NC_084825.1, forward strand.
AAACGATCCCCATTATTATCTGGGTGCGTCTTGTTCAGCAATTTCATAGGCGTGGCTCAAAGGAATCCAGTGAAGCCTATAGAGCCTGCTAGAAGCACCAATTTACGCACTCGAACGGTTGCATCTTTACACAATTAGAACAAAGCAAGCTCCAATCAACCAATTTACGCGCAAAGCTTCATACTTCAAATTAAAAAAATTAAAATAAAATAAAAAAAACTTGCAAAATTATACCCCGTTCAATTTAACACTCTGTGTCCTTAAAAACCTTCAAGGACTCCTCATAAATTATGAGTCCTTATTTGGTGTCCTTGTATCCGTTTTTTCTAGTAGTGTAATTATATGAAAGTGCAAATGAATTCCTCTAACCAATTTGACTACCGTACCTTGCTTCCAAGTTCTGCAACCAACCGATAGAAGGTAAGATAACTAAAAGAAAGTATACACCAAGAGATCTTTCCTCACCTTCTGTATATGAATTCTTTGTAATTCTTCTCCACAAATGTTTTGCAACCATATCACAAATCTGCATTCTAAATCTCATTCAAGCAGATATCCCCGAATCTCCACCCATCTATAATTCAATTTTCGATCAATTACCAAAAACCCTTAAAATTGAAGACCCAAAATTCACAGGACCCAAACAGAAAACAAAGAATTTAGTCACAGTGACTCACCATTAACGCCATTAACTGAGAAGGAAGCCTGTTGTAAGCATATAAACCAAGATCAGAAACCTTGAAAACCAAGATCAACTTGCCCACCATTCACATGCTCTCAAATCTCAATCCCCAAGACCCAAGATTGAAATTAATCTAATCTCTGTTGACCAATTCATAATATACAGAGAAACAAATTTGAAGTTACTGACCTGCTTCAAGCTATAGAAACCTTCATCAGCAGAGAACATAGAATCGAATGCCTTGACCAGCGCGAGAACAAGCATGAAGTCTCCTCTGCAAAACCCAAAACCTAAAACTCAACAAAAGCCCAAAACTTCCAAATCAATCACAAAACAATGAGAAGAATCGAGAGAGAGCAAACCAGAGATGGAGAATGCCTAGAAAGCTCAGAACATGAATGGCAATTACATGGTCACAAACCCAGCAAGCTCGAACTTGCCCAGAAAGCTCAATGAATGAAGAATGCTTGTTTCTCGAAAACCCTTGAAAGAAAACTAAGCAGATCGGTGAATTAAGAACTCGCAAATCCTTCGAAGCCATGATTTGAACAGATTCGTGAATTACCTATAACACAAAAGCTCACAAATCCCTCGAACTCCGATTCCGTTCACCATCTTCGAGCAGAGGAGCTAGTCCGAGGCGGAGAAGGAGGAGGAGGAGGATCGAGTTCTGGTCGGAGGCGGAGAATGAAGAGGATGAGGGTTCTGGTCTGAGGCAGAGGAGGAGAGGAAAGGGAGGTTGGGTGCTAGTCGAATAGTTGGGGCCTCAGAAGTCAATTTTAGCCGTCCAAATATGTTGAAGTGTGGGAAACAAATTTTCATGTCCCCCGTTGAAAATTTTTAAACTTAGCCGCTCTACGTTTTCACAAAAATTTGAATAAAAGTTTAGTCATCGGCTATTTTAAAAATCGATGTCAGTTATATGTATACAAATCAGAATTTGAGGAATTGATGTTAATGACATTTTTTTACATCGCTTGAATTCCTCACCGATGTAATTGTCGTGATGTCTAAGAGTAAAATTCTAGTAGTGTACGAGCATTTGGTTGTTTTTATTTTGTATTCATTCATGAATTAGACAACACATAAATAAAGTTGTGTTGTTTGTTTTGGTACGTATTAAATTTGAGTTGAGCGAGTAAGGAGGGAAAGTTCCCGCCTATATGCAAATACTTTGACAATTTTGGCGCTAGGTTAGGCATTACTCATTCATACAACACAAATAAGTCATTTGGTTGTGGGATCATCAATTACTAGATATATTTCAATCAAAAGTTATAGGTCTTGAGGGGGAATGAGTGCTATTTTGGGGCAAATATAGGCACATCCAAACCTTTCCCTCTTGATCGTACAACACAAAGTCAAAAACTGTTGTATGATATTTTGCAGGCTACTCTCATACAACAGATATAACTATTCTGTTGTACTATGTAGTATCAATTTAAAGCTAAATTTGAGTCAAGCTAGGAGGAAAATCTGCTGCTATTTTTTTTTTTCATTCACACAACAAATTATTCTTGTAAGTGTTATGCAATGATCTTCTAGCTAAAAACTTCATAATTTTAACAGCCTTATACAACGTAAGTTTTGTAAACGTGTTGTATGATTCACTTTCCCTCATCACACAACAATTTTTTTTTTTTCGTTGTGTAAAAAGTGTTGTATGTTAAGGTTATTGGCCTAGTGATAGGATTTTGGAAAGGGATTAAAAGACACAAATGTAATCTGCGAAGAATGTAATTAAATGATAATTCATTATGTTCTAAGTTCTAACAGGTTGATGAAAATGATTGGTGTAATGCTATTTGATATAAATCAAGAAATCAAGCACAGACTAGGCTCTTCTTTATATTTTTTCTCTGTTCATGTTTTAATGCTTATCAATGGTTTGTATTCTTTGTGTTTCTGTTCAATCTTCTTAGGCTCTTCTTAGCTTTTAGTATTTCTGTTTCCCCAGTTTGTATGCATTTTCTGTATCTTTGTATTCAGTGTGTATAAGATCTAGGTGTTTTGTTGTGGAGATTGGTTTTTGAGCTTGAAAGTTATTTTTTGTGTTCTGGGTTTAACAATTTTCTGCCTTTCATGTTGATTTTTCATATACAACAGAGAGCTTTTGTTTATATAGCGTTGTTTTGTGGACTGTTTATAAAACAGAGAGCTTTTGTTTATATTGTGTTCTTTTGTGGACTGTTTATAGCTGTAAATATTCTAGATAAGCTTAGTGGGGAATTTATCTACTTGGGATTGTTTTCTGAAATCAAGTTTTCTTGATACTGTGCATTTGAGAAGCGATATTATGTGATTTTAGTGTGTTCTTTCTGCTTTTAATGTCATTATCGCATACGAAATGATAAGATGCTCTGTGATCATAACTGCAAAGACAAATTAGCAAGCCTTGCTAAGTTAAAGTACAACTCATAAACAAACCAAATCTGCAAATCTTGGTCTATAATAACAGCGAAAAGGTGAGCACTATTACTTTCTCCTATAATGTTTACATCAATCATATAATTTAAGATATACCACTCTTATGTTACTTTTTTCTATAGCAGGGACGACATCTCTAGAGTCACTTGAAGACTCATCCAAAGATATGCTGTAAATAGTTAATCTTAACTACTAGCATAGACCTTTTTTGGCCAAGCCTAACCATTTTTTGCACCATGTACATATACAACTACTTGGTTAGCATCTGTACCATTTTTGGAATCTGACAAAGGCGCCAGATTTTTGGGACAACTAAACAATATACACTCATTTTGCTATGTAATATCAATAGTAGTTTTTATGTAAATTCAAGCATATCAATAGTATACCCGCAGCATCGCGCGGGCTTTTTGCCTAGTATATATATATAGGTCAAATTAATTTCTTTTTTTAGGATTTTAAGCGAGTGTAATTCGTTGGGAATATGAAAAAGAAATGTGTCCACCTTGTAATTACAACCATGTATTTCAACAAACTCGAGCGTAACAATATCTGACTTATAACTACCTTAGGTAAGCACTTTTAAGTCTTAACTAAGCTAGTATCCTGTCCATGTACTAATTCCAGTTTGATCGAAAACGGCTCTTACCGCAGAACGGCCATAACCCACAGATCAATGGCTTACCTGTTTTCACCAGCTTATTTCCTTTTCTTCACAATCAGAACCAGTACTTCTATTCTGTTTCCAGTATTCATATAACCTGCATATCTCAATATGAGTGTGGTGATAATTTGAGGATTCAGCGCTGCACTCTTCTTGTAAACAAAAGGATTGGACGTTGCATAACGTCGGGAGGAGGTAACAAAATGGCCAATGCAAGCAACACCACCCAATCCATCAACCCTGGGATATCTGGTCCACCAGAGTTTTGTATATCTTCCCCGCTGGCCAGTGGCTTCAGAAGCATTTGGTATGACCGTTATCACCTAGACCATCCATTGACGCTGACAATGGCTAAAATCATGCTACTCGTTGTTACCTCGCAAGTGCTTCATTGTTTTCTGAAGCCACTGGGACAAACTAAGGGGGGTGTATTCAATTCAGATTTTAAAAGATTTTGGCTGACTTTTAATAATCTATGGATTCTGCTAACTCCATGGATTGTTTTAATTCCATATGGAGTTAAGCAGATTTTATTAGATTGATTTATCAGTATTTCTGTAGATTTTATAAGTCTATAGATTGTTGTAATAGCCATAAATAAATAAATTGATCAAAACACAAACAATAGAATAAAAATGATTATGACGTGAAACAAAATGCTCTTATACAATGGCATAGGTTACTAGTATCAAAATCAAAGAGAGAACTCTATCAAATCAAAGCATTCCTAGTGTCAATTTAATTTCTACTTTTCTAGTATTATAGGTTACTCTCGTGGCATATGAATAACATCTTTTCTCTCTTTACTTAAATACACAGACTCCAAGATGAACTGGGTGTACACATGCCATCAAGAGCAGAGCAGATCATGGACAATCAAGGAGCCCAGCAAATGTTTCATGGAATGTATGATGTAGTGCTATATATATATATATATATCTTGGGATCATTGAAATATTGCAAGACTACATGGGCAGGAAGATTGAACATGCAAATGTTTCTTTGCCTCTGGTTTTGTTACTGCTGCCTAGTATATGTACTTGAATCCTTTTTCCCAAATATCACATCATGTTCAACCATTAATCATTGACAAGCCACCAACGAAATATTAGAGTACATAAAGAGGGAGAAAATTTGTGTTCATATCAAATCAAGATACGGGTTAACAAGACCAATACATGCATAATGCAAATGCAATATGTTCACATGAAATTGCAATCATACAAATATCAGATATTGTTACATGTTACAACTTTTCAATATCTTTTCAATTTAAATCTTAACACATGCATTTACAAATGAAAAATGGGACTCTGAACTTCTACACCGAAAGGAGTAATTAAAGTTCAAGGTATAGCTAGCTGACACAGGTCATATCATCTCAAATTGTCATTTGTTGCAATGCTCTCTGTTGGCTGCTGGGGGTTGAGGCCTTGAAGGAACTCCAGGAGCACCTGTGCCATTAGCTGTTGGGGGTGGTTGAGGTTTGTTCGTCTCTGGTGGCTCAACTTTGAGATATAGCTGCAACTGCACATTGATATATAACAAATAGCAAAATTAGAGGATAGCTCAACCAATAGCATAAACCATTAAACTAGAGGCCTAAAAGATTGCAAATTCTGGCTTGATTCAACTAGTAGGCTTTAAGTAGGTATATCAAAATAAAAATTCTTTTATTTAATCTATTATAATGCAATATATTCCATTGTTCCAGACTTCATATTCTAGTCAATTGAATCTATTGAATTTTTGTTCAGTTCATATTGAAATGAATCCAAATTCATCAATTCAGTTGCCATGACACTACATTGAGCACCAATAGTTTTACTCACTTGTTGAAGCAAATAAGTTTTTTTCAGATACACACAACCAAAATAACACAACGAACACACACCTGGAAGAGAAGAGACTCTGCGTTGTCTCTCCATCGAACTGCTTGGTTACTCTATACCCCAGCCTACAAATTTTCACTGCAAGTAATCAAAACAAAGATATAATTATCAGCTTATGAGTTAACTCTGACCCCATTTAATGTATGGGCCAAGTAGGTACCCTCATTGTTGTGCAACGTCAAGCAAAGTTTACACTCATAGCTACAAAACCCCAGCAAGAACTATGAGATTGCACGATTAAGATACGTATACGAAGAGAAAAGAGAAAGAGAAAGGGGTTGATACCTTCCAAGGTGATTGCGCATGAAGTATGGATCTTTGGCAAGATCGATGGTCTCAAGGACGAGTCGTCGGAATCGCTTTTGGCAGCCGATTGCTTCTTTTTGAGCGGAGGCTGCGCCGTTGCTACCGGGCTTTGAGCCCCCACAGGTCCATGTTTACTCCCCGGCTTTTCGATTTGAAGAAGAACTTATCTACCGAGGAGAAAACCCGGTGAGGCTCTAGACGTCTTCTACTGAGCCAGCGAGACAGAACGTCAAAATCTGCAGCTGGGTGAGGAGATTTCTGAATGGATTTTGTATTTATACCTAGCCCCCTAAAATCCCTCACAATCTAACATTTAATGAAATCCTTAAGAATCTTTAAAGTTTTGAATACCACTATATTTTGATGGATATTTTAAAATCTTAATTGAATACATCCAGATTTAGAATGACTTTTTAAAATCCTAATTGAATACCTACAGACTTTTAAAGTCTAAAAAAATCCTATAAACTCTCAATTGAATACACCCCCCTAAATTTGTCTGCAATCTTCTGGTATGCTTCTCCAAATTGTGATTATTGCTTCTTTATCCCTACAACAATATGGAAAATTCTACTTTACAGAAGTTGAGGTTAATTTGAAATGTTCACATACTTTACTTGTCTGCTATTTCCACTTGATTCTAAAGTTTAAACAAAAGATGCCTTTATTTTTAAATTTTCCCAAACTATTGAAAACGATACAGTTAATTTCTAATTTTTCAACTACTGCAAGTGGCCTTGTGGTTCTTGCCTAGTTGGGTGTGCTCCCCAACCTAGGTTCAAACCTCAAAGCTGTCAAAGTGGTCAAGCACTGTGCTGCAATGCACAGTTGGAGCATTTCACATGCGCCGAAGGGGGTTTATCTTGGGCCTAAGAAGCCTTTGGGTTCCCCTTGACAAAGTCAAAAAAAAAAAAAAAAATCTAATTTTTCTGCAGGTGTTGTTGATTTGCCAAAGTCAAATTCTTTCCGTTTTAGGAAAGGACACAAGTAACAAATTAAATGCTTGGGCGTTCTGTTAGCAACTTCGCATACAAACACATGCAATTATAATTTGAAACCTCTATGGCTTAATCTATTACTCTGTTTTTTTTTTTTTTGTTTCAGGCTGGCATTATCTTGGGGCCATCTGTGATAGGGAACAACAAGCATTTTAGGGACACCCTATTTGGAGAAAAAGTACAGTTTCCGGTGTTTGACGTAATAGCTCAAATGGGTGTAGTATACTCTCTGTTCCTAACTGCAGTGAAACTTGACCTGGGCATGCTCAAAAGGACGGCAAAGACTTCCTGGAAGATTTTTCTAGCAAGCCTCCTTTGTCCTACAGTAGTCTTCTTCAGCTTCGTTTACCCACTAGCCGGCGCAGTTCCTGGATTCAGTGGAGGAAAAGTCATGCTCTTCTGGACTACGAGTTCTTTATCTTTCACTTATTTCCCAGTCATAGCTCAAGCATTGGATGAACTCAACCTTTTGACTTCAGAGTTGGGCCAACTTGCCTTGTCTGCCTCAATGCTCAACGATGCACTGCAATGGTTCTTAACAGCATTGAACGTTGTAGTTATGCAAGAAAAAGTAATATATTCAAATGGGATTATCTTTTCCTTATTTGCGTGGGTAATTTTCACTTTGTATGTTGCACGCCCACTTATGCTATTTACAGTTAAGAATACGCCAGAAGGATACCAGCCGAAGGAAATTTATGTAGTTGCAATACAACTTGGAGTTCTATTCATGGCCTTTATGTCTGACGCCATAGGCATGAGCCATATGGCTGGTCCTATAATCCTGGGGTTGGCCGTACCAGATGGACAACTTGGTGCAACATTAATAGCCAAGACCGAATACTTGGTCTCCGAAGTCTTTCTGCCACTGTTCTTTTTCCGAATTGGCACCAGCATAGATATGTACAAGATTAGCCGTTGGGTGAGTTTTACCAAACTTCAGGCTATCATTACAGCGTTTTATGCTGCAAAGACTATGGGAATTACAATGGCTGGATTATTTTCCAAAATTAGCTTCAAAAACAGTCTCGTACTCAGCATGATGATGAATATCAAGGGTATACTGGAGCTTATTCTTTATAATGGATGGTTGTCCATGAAGGTAATTTATACATACTCTTATCTTCTTTTCCGGCCGGTTTCATTCCCCTCATATTAATTTGGTTTCCTAATACTAATTTTCTGCAGCTTATAGATGAACAATTTTTTGCCCAAATGGTGTTCTCTCTGCTGGCGATGACCATGCTTGTAACCCCAATGATACGATTCTCGTACATTCCTCCTATTTGGGTTGGATCAAAAACCAATGGTCCACAGGTCAAACACATTCAATCAATGGCAAGTAAGTCTGAAACATTTCGCATTCTCTGCTGTGTCCACAACGAAGAAAGTGTCCACAGCATCATTACACTCCTGGAAGCCTCAAATCCAACAGAAGCGAGCCCCGTCACTGCCTATGTTGTCCACGCACTCCACTACATTGGCCGTGCTGCACCAGTACTAGTCCCTTACAAGAAGCATAAAAAAAAATTTAAGCGGTCAGATACAGCAAGTGATCAAATCGTTCAAGCCTTTGAGAATTACTCAAAAAACTCTGGAGGACCAGTCTCAATTCAAGCCTACACTATGGTCAATCCCTACAAATACATGCACCAGACCATTTTCCGTCTCGCTCAGGACCAGCTAGTACCTCTGATCATCATTCCATTCCATGAAAATCACCAGTCTCTTGTTGACTCCAATATGACTGGTCCGATACGCCAATTCAACCTTAATGTTCAGGCATATTCTCCATGCACAGTGGGAATACTAGTTGATAGAGGCTCGCATTCTCGGATGAGCTTTTCGAGTTTCTTCTACAACATTGCTGTTTTTTTCATTGGCGGACCAGATGACCGCGAGGCATTAGCCTACACTTCACGCATGTGTGACAACCCAGAATTGGAACTCACGGTGTTCAGGATAATTGTGCGAATCAATAAATCAAAATGTATAGAAGAGGAGACAGAGTTCAAGCTTGACGAGTCATTGGTTCAGGAGTTTAAGCTACGGAACCTTGGGAATGATCGATTGAATTGGCATGACATCGAGGTGGATGACTGGGTACAGGTTATGACTGCCATTAGTAGCTCGCAAGGACACTATGACCTTGTGATGGTTGGGAAGCGACATTCAGATATATCTTTGAGGGATGAAGAAATGGTAGAGTTCGTGCAAAATTCAGAGCTGGGAGTGATTGGCGACATGCTTGCTTCATCAGATTTCTGTGGTGGAACAGTGAATGTGTTAGTGATGCAGGAGAGTAGGGACTTGGGAATTGGAGCTTTTCGTTGTGACTCCTTGAAAAGTTAAGAAAGTAAACTTAGGTTTAGTGCATGATCGAAGTTTTTTCATCCTTCTTTCCTTTTGCCGTAGAGATCTTGTTTTCTTAGAAAGTAGTCACCATGTGTTGTCCCTTCTAGCTCCTAGTTCGTGTAGAAGATTGTGAACTTTTTAAGTTTGAAATGAATCCCCAGAGGGTCTAAATTTTCTTGTAGATAGTGACTAGGGGTTCAGTTTGTAGCTTGTTATCATTTTTCGTTGTCGTGCGTTTTCTTAATTCACTTGTTAAGTTGTTATAGCAAAAGCTGCCCATATTTAGGAGTATATTAAGTAACTAATATGAAAGACATGGTACTATAAAGTTCATCAGGTTTGATATGGTGGGACTTGCCACCCGATTCGTTCTCTCTTTTTGTAATAGTGATTGGTTGAGACTTCCCAACTTTTGGTTCTGTTAGTTTTCTTAGTTAGTTGCAAGTTATAGGTTTGTTTTTTATTTCTGGTGGGCTATGATGGTTATACTGTATTTTTTTTTTCCTTTTTAATAAATTATCCTCGTTCCGTCGGGATTTAATAAATAAAAAAAGTAACTAATATGAAGAAAGGCATAGTACTATAGAGTTCCTTAGGTCCATGTTCAAATCCTCTCACAACACTAGCTATTTGCTAGTGTTTCATGTCTCCTAAAGATTGTCGGATTCAATAGTTTGAGCCCAGGTCTTCAACGCGGTATGGGGAACTTTTGGGATTCCAAAACAAAAGAAGATAAAAAGCAAGTTTCTTATTTCAATATAAGATGTCAAACATAGACATATTTTTCTTAGTAGTATCTCAACTTCTTGTAACTAAACGCGCGGAATGAGCAAGACACAGAGTATGTATATAATGGAAATGGTAAATCTTAAGTGTTACCTGGATGGTCAGCTACACAATTTGCAGCCATTCAAGTCTACTGGCACTGTATTTAGAAGGTTAAATGTGCGGTACTTAAACCACAACCAACTTGGCTTGACGTGTGCTATTTCTCATCCCTTTGTTCGAAAGAGCCCCAAGTTAGATTCACCCTCCCCGTTCGCTCCAAGACCCCAATCTCCTCCGCGTAACACAATCTCACGTACCTTCTCAGCACTCTTCATGCTTTACCATTTCTCCTTCTCAAAATAATAACTTTCCTTCAGACAAAACATCAAACACCTTTATGAGCATGATATCAACGAGCATATTATCAAGTAATCACTGCTGTACTTGCCTGATCAAACGATTAATTTAATTCAGACTGGATTAAATAATATTGAAATTAGAACTTAGCGGTCGAAGACAACCAGAGGATTTGTAAAGATCACCATTCACCAGGTTGTGATCTCATGGAATGGAGAACAGGTTTTGCTTCCCGCCATTCAACTAAGAAAATGACAACTATATCCTTAGGGCATCTCCAACGGGTGGAGTCATAAGCCATTTTGGCTTTGGCTTTTGTGGGGAGCATCTCCAACCATTGAGCATGTGGAGCCATTTTGACGATTGAGCCAAAAGCTGAGTCAAAATGACTCAACTTTGTAGAACGAAAGCCATTTCTGAGAGGGAAGAGAAATGGTGGGCCCCGGCTGCATGTGCTGCAATTGCAGCTGAAGAAGATGACGCGCCAGAGGGAGAAGACAGAAGGGACTCGCGGATGACGACAAAATAACGGCCCAGCAGTGGCTGACACGCGCTGGAGATGCAGCCGGCACATGGGGCCCGGTTGTGCAGAACGGGCGGAAGTCTTCCAACGGTAAGAAATCGAACGGCCCAGATTTAACTTCATTAATTCTATTTAAAATGAAAGGCCCAGATTAAATCTTTCTAAACATAAAAAACTCAATATATATATATATATTGAATATCTAATCTGACGGTTCAAAAAGTTGTATGGATTAAAATCAACGGTTAATAATAAAGTAAATGTGTTTTAAACCCAAAAAAAATTGAAAAAATAAAAGAAAATTTTCTAAAAAATCAGAAAAATGTTTTTTGCCCGTTGGAACAGTAACTTTAACAAATTCTATAAATACCAACATGGTTAATTAATTCTCTAAAATGATTAATTTATTAAATGACTTTGGCTTTTGACTAAACATGGTTGGAGATGGAAAAATTGAATGAATAGTGATGACACTAGAGGAGTCAAATTTTGCATATGGCTTTGGCTTATGACTAAATAGTTGGAGATGCTCTTATATCCTTTATATATTGGGCGGAGACATAAAGCCCATAATTCAATTACATTATAGGTAAAAATACCAAAATACCCCATAAACTTGACAATAACCCTTAATTTACAGCCCCAACTTGCAATTGTGAGAATTAACCCCCTGAATTTGGAGAAAATTGCCGATTTGCACCAAACGTCAAATTCAATGTTTTTCATCCAAATATGAGGGCTAATATGGTCATTTTATATCTTTTTATTGTAATTTTATATCTATTTCTTTAAATAATAAAAATAGATGAAAAACAATTCTTTAGGGAGATTCATGCCCTTCCATCTACTTTATTTTGGTTTATAAAGGTTTGTCTATTATGAGGTTAAAAAAAAAAAAATCATCAATTCAGTTCAGTGGAAATTTTTTATTCTCCACTTAATTTTTCTTACTAAAATAATAAAATGTAAATATAATTTTGCAAAAAAAAAAATCATGAATGAATGAGTAAATAAGTAGATTTCAAATAAAATAAATAAATAAGTAGATGGAAGGGCATGAATCTCCCTCTAAAGAATTGGTTTTCATTTATTTTTATTGTTAAAAGAAATAATATAAAATGATGAATTTATTACCCCTCAATTTGGATGGAAAACGTACATTGAATTTGACAAAGGGGTATAAACCGGCAGTCTTCGCCAAGTTCAAGGTGTTAATTTTCACAATTACAAATTAGGGGTGTAAATTAACAATTATCGCCAAGTTTAAAATGTATTTTGTCAATTATACAATTTGCCAATAACTATATTAAAGTTTTTGAAA